>NW_015653482.1:35229-36494 GCF_001515625.1 Sinocyclocheilus rhinocerous
GTTGTTTGACTGCATTTAATTCTGAGGAATAAAATGAAGTATTTATGTGACTATGAGAAGTTAGATATACAGGGGCTCTTGGGATAAAAATTTCTCGAGTGAGAGCATGCATTTACCTCTCTTCCTCTGAGGAGGTTGAGGCGGTCAGCAGGGGCTGCTGGGCGGGAGCAGTCCCAAACTAGCATGTTCCAGTCCCTCATTCTGCGGGGCCTCACTTCTCGTACTCCGCAGAGTCTAGAGTCAGACTGGCGCTCCCAGGCCAAAGGCTTCTAGCGGAAGGTGGTTCTGCGGACCGTCATTCTCGCTGGATAGTCTTCGTCATAAACGTCCTGACGCCTAAGGCCTAGGACTTTTTGAGGGCCAGCTCCCTCTGGGGAAGAGCGGTGTACACCGCATTACATGGTGCCCGTCTCTCCTCAGTGCCCTCGGAAGATCGGTCTGCCAACCCTGCCGGTGTTCCAGGGCGCAGCGGTCTCCGGCGAGTGCTTCTCTCAGTTACTGCCCGGAAACATAGCGGTACTAAGAGGCTCGCGACCTCCGCGCAGGTCTCTAGAGCAGCTAGTACGGCCGTCCCCTGCCGGTCCGCCACTTCAGGGCACCGAGCTAGCGTGCGCCGGGATGGGGGCCGTCTGTTGTTAGTTATCCCCATTCGGGCCGGGCCAAGTATGGTTCTCGGGCCTGATTTCTCTCCTCGACGGCGCTCCATGGGAGATTCCTGTCAATAGAGATCTCCTCTCACAGGCGGAGGGCGCGCCCCCACCCGGAGCTGTGGAAGCTGTGGGGGTGGCCTCTGAGGAGGCACAACTCATAGTTTCCGGTCTCTCAACCGAGGTTGTTGAGACCATCCTCCATCCAGAGCTCCCTCTATGAGGAAACTGTACTTCTTGGTGCGGAGACCCGTTTGGTACAGTTCTGGAGTTCATGGAAGTAGACACTCTCTGAGGATGGAAGCCATTGAGGTGGTCCCTCCTCGTGTAGCAGAGTCTGGGTCCTACAGCCGGTACTTCACCGTTCCGAGGAACGATGAAGGGTTGCGTCTTTTTTTAAATCTGCGTTTTTTGAACAGCTCAGTAATGGGACTGAAGTTCAGCACGCTCGCACTCAAACAGGTTGTGTCTCAAGACCAAGTCCGAGGACTGGTGTGTCACGATCGATCTAAAAGATGCACATATCTCCATCCTTCCTCATCATAGGAAGTTTCTGAGGTTTTCTCTCACCCCACACTTTCACGACTCAACCACATCTACGATTGGTTGATATTAGCT
>NW_015653482.1:37051-49426 GCF_001515625.1 Sinocyclocheilus rhinocerous
GCGGTGCGCTGAGGCCGAGGCCTCCGGCCAGAGAAGCTTATGCTTAAGTGGTGAATCAGGATGCTATTCCATAGCCTCGAGTCCTCTGATCTCCCCTCTCCTTTGGGGGCCCCGCCTATTTTAGCCACTCCTGGCTCCCCTTTCTCTCGCCTTAGTTGTGCTCTTCCACACTAGGCAGGGATTTGCAAGTCTGGCGGCGTGGGCATTCTCGTTCCCTTAGCGTTTCGACGCAGCTCGAGTTCCTGAAGGGGAACGTCTCCAGGTGACGCATGTAACCATGGTTCCCTGAAGGGAACGAGACGCTGTGTCTCAGGGCCATACTTCCGGCATCCTTGCCAGCGCTTGCTTCACTCCTAGAAGCTGACGCCGGTTTCACCGCACGTGCTTTTATGCTTCCTGGTCACTACGTCACCCCGCCCGTGACGTCTCGCCCATCCATTGGACTGATTACACATGTGATTCAGAGCATGGTCGCGCTGGAGGCGCTCCCTCAGCGTTTCGACGCAGTGTCTCGTTTCCTTCGGGGAACCATGGTTACATGCGTAACCTGGAGACATTTTATGTTACTTTAACTCATCAAAATAAGTTTCAATTTTTGTTCAAACTTTTTTATGTTATATGAAATTCAACTTAATTTTTTAAGTTGGTTTAATACGGTGGCCGAGAGAGCTCAACGCACATGCAAATAAAAAAAACACCTGCAAATTAAGAAAACATCTTCATCAATTTGACAACACACGCACTGCAAATGCTCACAGCACAACCGTTGTGAGCATTTGCAGCGAGTTTCTTTGTTTGTGTTGTGAGTTTTTACAGCGCGTTTCTCTATTTGTTTGTGTTGTTAGCATTTGCAGTGTGTTTTTGTATTTGATTGTGTTGCGAGTATTTGAAGCACATGTGCTGTCAAACTGATGAAGATGTTTTCTTAATTTGCTGGTGCTTTTTCTATTTGCATGTGTTTTCTGAAGTTGCAGTCCGTTGAGCTCTCTCGGCCACCGTAGTTTAATGTAATTTAAATTTAAATGACTTGTACAACCAAGCGGATTATATTTAAAACTTTAAGACAGCAACTGAACTTAAGTTTTAAAATTGAAATAGGTGGAATTTTTTTTACAGTAATTTCGAATATTTTAAATAATTCGAATATATTATTTAAAATTCCTTCCTTAAAATTCCTTAAAAGATATAATTTTACAAAAAAATATTTTATTTCCGCTCTTCATTTTATTCCTGTTCTTTATTATATTCATCTGATAATTAGCCATTCAATAGCAGAGCATCTAGGAGTGAAATTACCCATGCACAGTTCATTAGTAAATTCCTGACAAATTAAGATTAAAAATTCAAATTGGAAATAGTTAATCTCTAAAATGTTGAACAACAGTTTCAAATTTCATTCAAATTCAAAATAAACAAACTAATTAATTAATTAATTAGTAAGTGAGTAGCTCATTCACATAATCATGAATTAATCATTAATCAACTCTTATTCAGTTACTAGTTGTGTTGTCAGAATCAGTTGTGGCCTTTATCACTTCATCCTAAATGTCAAGGCCTAGACAGCGTCTGACACAATAGGATTGTACTGCGGGTAGATTTGAAACAGTATGTTTCATCTATCTATTATCACCCCTTAAATAGACGTTGTTCGTTATCTTTGGATTAGAGAAATGTCCTTGAAATTTTCTCCTACTATGCATCATTGTCATGATAACAAAGTATTACTCTTTGGTGAACAGATATACAATAAACAGAAAAAGAGAAAATTGTCCTTTTCTAATGAAAACTGATGAAACTCCTCTCTAGACCAGATCAAGAAATGATGATGCAAACTAAACTGAATCACATTAATTTAATTCCAACTCAGAATCTGTATTGCATCTCTATCATTCTATAGAGTCAGAATGGCTCAAAGTACAACTGATCTGGGTAAAAGCCTGAGGCGTGTTAAGCCTTGTTACACGTCTAACCAGAAGCCCAGAGTTTGTCCAGTGTGAAACCGCACATAGACCTTCACAAGAGTTGCATTATGATGAGCTCAACAGTTTGTTTAACACACTTCAGCTGTTATATCCCACAACACACGCACACATTATCAGTGATATAAAACAGCAACTTCCCCATCTTTTGGGTTGAAGAGTCGTTGTCGTCTGACTGTGACTCTTCTGATCTTCTAATCTCATTGTTGCTCCTGAACTTCGGAAAAATACTGAAAACAGAATCTGACAAAAAGAGACAACAGTATTCTCAGGTAAGTTTGGGCTTAAAGTAAAAGTAAATAATTCTTCAATCAGTGAATGTCACAGGTTTAATTGCATTGTGTTTGTTTATAGGTTGTTTAAGCATCTGCTCTTCACTAGATCTACTAGATCATCTGAGGGATTCGACTGAATCAAGATGCTGCTGATCATTGAAGCTCTTCTGCTTATTTTAGCTGCTCTAGGACAGGTAAGCTTGTGTTCTAGTATGAATATTACAGACATGAATACTGATTATTGATTGTTATGATTCCTGTTGCTGCAGGATCACAGAGGTGCTGGTGCTGCAAGAAAGATATATCCATTGGATATGGCACCAAATTCTGTTGATGACCAATATGAGGGCTGCACAGAGAAAATGGCAGACTTGGTGAAAACTAAATATCTGAAGATGGAAATCAGTAACTCAGCTGAATTTAATAACACTTGGCATGATGGTGAAAATAAAGCCAAGAATCCAGAGGATAATTTGAAACAGATTCATTCAGTTGCCATTTATGTGTACACTAACAATAATTCTGATGTATATCGTAATTTCAATAACGTTGTCCGTAGTGAGAAACAAAAATACAAAGACAAGACATTCACATGGTATTCACTTCACTTTTTGTTAACAGATGCAACAAAGATTCTGAAGAAAACACAAACTAAATGCTATTCAACATATCGTGGTACTCCAGTTGAATTTGCTAAGGACGTTCTGAACAAAGAGATTCGTTTCGGCTCATTTACGTCCTCCTCGTTTGATCAAGCAGTAGCAAGTGGTTTCGGACCTAGATCTTGTTTTGAAATTGAAACTTGTGAAGGTGTTTCTGTGATAAAATACTCTAAGTACCCTGACCAGGAAGAGGTGCTGATTCCTCCATATGAGACGTTTAAAGTCACTGATGTCAAGACGAAAGGGCAGAAAGGTGCCTGGTGTGACACTGTGTTCACTCTGAAAAGCACTGGAACAGTAAGTTACCTGAACTGTGGTGTTGATGCAAAACTAGTTCAAGACAGGGCAAAACTTTAAATCTTCATTCACTGTTTCTTCAAAGTGAACGTTGCTTCTGTTATAATATATGATTGTTTGATTAATTCTAAATAAAAAAACGATCTTCACAAGCTTTTAAGTAAATCAGTAATGACGCTTTGTAGTGTCATAAAAGTTAGCAATCATTTAATTTTTCTGCTTTGTCTTCTTTTGATCAAGTTTAACATGTAACTCTGTAAGCTGTGTATGGGGAAACAACTGAGTAGGCAAAAATTGTATTCTAATTACATGAAGAAATTATATAAAAGCATACTCTAAAACACACTCTATTCTCTATGTAATTCTTGTTATAAAAACATAAAACTTTATCATATTTTCATAAGGAGCCTAAACAATGAAATATCAAGAACGACAATGGGTCTCTTCAAACGTATACTTATTCATTACTATATATATATTTATATATTGTCTTTTTCAACAAATGATCAGTAAAATGAGGTGCTTCAGAAAATGATAAACCTTAATATTATGTAAGCTGTTTAATTTTCTATTCATTTATAAGAGGTTTGCAAATTCTGCAACTTGAAGTAAATACAGTGTAAACTTTGTTGTGGTCTTGGTTATCAACACTTTTTTTTTTTTACTGCTGACTGTGTAAAAAAAAAAAAAACTTGGCATAAAAAATAAAAAAAATACATCAAAGTTCAGAGAAAGAAGTACAGAAAGTAAGAAGTGCTGAGATATTAAGCATTGAAATCAGGAGCAAAGAGCCTAAAAGTTTCATATCCAGATGCAAAGCTTCTCAGAAAACCTAAATATATCTGACTGGGCGCTCACATTTCTTGACAAACTAAAAGACATAAATGAAATTTGTAAATGTGACCCTGGACCACAAAACCAGTCATAAGGGTCCATTTTTCGAGATTTGAGAACTGAGATTTATACACTGAATTTATATACTGAAAGCTGAATAAACAAGCTTTCCATTGATGTATGGTTTGTTAGGACAATATTTGGATACCCCAGCGACTTAAAACTGGTGTTGTGCCCCAGGGTCACATAGATTAGAAATTAAAGCTACACTGTAAAAAAATGACCGTGAATTTAACGGTAAAAGACTGTAAAAATGCTACGGTAAAATCCTGTTAAACGGTTAACGGTAAATTCCCCTACTATATACGATGAAAAACTGTATTGGACATTACATGTATTGGACATAAATTTTACGGTAGTATACCGTTTTTGGAAGTGAAAAAGACCGTATCATTTACAGTGAATAACCGTAAATTGACATTCCCAGAATTCCCTGCTTTACATTTCAAATTTGATGTTTTTTTTGTTGAAATAACTATGTTTCTTCTTAGTTTTTTTTATCAGTTTTGTATATTAGGGTTGTATGTTACACCTAATGTTGTTAAATTAATGTTTATTGCATTATTTCAGTTTCATGTGTGTTACCATGATGGTGTTTGGTGTTTGTGTGAATGACACTGTGCACCTTCTATATATGTTATTATTTAAAAGCTGCTTGTGATGGGCTTTGGTTCATCATGTGACTTTCTCATCACCACCTGCATTTGGTGGTTATCAGTGTATTACAAAGGTACAAAACAGATTTCAGTACTTCAATAAGGTTGGTATATTAACATTATATCAGTTAATGAAATTACGGTATTTAACTGTAAATTTAAGTTAAAATCGTAAAACCTAAAACGTTGCTACCGTATTTTTTACGGTAAAACTCCAGCAACCACAGCTGCCGGTTTTTTACCGTAAATTTTACGGAATTTTTTTTTACAGTGTATAGATTGTACTGAATGTCAGCTTGCTTATTTTGCTCAAGGTAAGGATTTATAAAGTCCACATGTCATGCAAACAAGATGCTTCTAACCACAGGTCAAGAGGTGTCATTCCAACCACAGAATTTTGTGAAGCTATGTGCAAATGTTCATTGGAACTATAATTTTCGGAAACAACGACTCAGTGAACTATGCAAAGTATCTAAAGCCTGCTCAAAAAGTCATTAAATGTTGCTAGATGATGTCATGCACTGTATTTTAATAATATATAAGTGAATGTCAAATAAAGCTGTTGTTATTTACATATTTTCTGTCAGACAACGAAACGAGTATGATATATAGTGACTGACCTAGTGTTAACTAGCAATCCAAAAAGTCACTTGATTTATTGCTAATCATTTTAAAAGGAATAAAAGTCACTATTTATTCACAAAGTTGCTAAATTGCCAGCACTGGTTGATAACTCCTGTTTTAAGTGTTTCCACATATTTTGCAGGACATTCATAGTCTTATACAAAATTTGTAAATATTATTTGTAAGGCCTTTTTTTGAGATGGAGACAGTAGAGATGATACAAGAATTGACAGGGCGGAAGAGATGGAGGCTGGGACTGGGAATAATGTAATTTGTATTTCTTTTGTTTAATTCTGATAATGTCTTCCAGCTGTAACTTTCATAGAGTCAGAATTGCTTGAAGTGTAATGTTTTTTTTTAGCCTTTGTCAGTCCAGTGTGAAACTACACGCAGACCTTCACAAGTGTTGCACTAGATGAGCTCAACAGTTTAGCTGAGCTGAATGCAACAAGATCACACTTCAGCTGTTATATTTCAGAAAACACACACACATTATTAGCAATATAAAAAGCAACTTCAGCCTCGACATCTGTTTGTTTGAAGAGTCGTTATTGTCTTGCTGTGAGCGACTGACTTTTCGGATGTTCTCTTCGTTGCTCTTGAGCTCCTGAAAAACAGCAAAAAGAAAACTCAGAATCTTTTAAGGTAAGTTTGGGGGTAAAGTACAAGGTCAAGGTTATTGGGCAAATCTATGTGCATGTTCTTACTGAAGTGATATACATATGAAGTATTTGCTAAGCCCTGTGTCTCTGGTTGTATTTCAGCAGCTGTTCTTCACTAGATCTACTAGATCATCTGAGGGATTTGACTGAATCAAGATGCTGCTGATCATTGAAGCTCTTCTGCTCAGTTTAGCTGCTCTAGGACAGGTAAGCTTGTGTTCTAGTATGAATATTACAGACATTAATACTGTTGATTGATCATTATGATTCCTGTTGCAGCAGGATCACAGAGCTGCTGCTGCAAGAAAGATATATCCATTGGATATGGCACTGAATTCAGTTGATGACCAATATAAGGGCTGTAGAGAGAAAATGTCAAATCATGTAAGGACTAACTATCTGAAGAAGGAACTCAATAACTCAACTGATTTTAGAAATGCTTGGAAACATGCTGAAAAGAATGTTACCCGTAACTGGAATATTTTCAGAAAATTAAAAAAAGAACATAAAATTGCTATCTGGGTGTACACTGACCCAAATTCTAAAATATATGTTCAATTCAACAATGACACTCGTAATGGCAAAAAAAACTACACAGTCATGACATACAAATGGTATTCCCTTTACTTTCTGTTAACAGATGCGATACAGATTCTGAAGAAACAACAAAATAAATGCTATTATACTTATCGTGGTACAAATGTTAAATTTAATGAGCATGATTTTACAGGCATTCGTTTTGGCTCATTTACATCCTCCTCTGTTTTTCCTGGCAGGGCACACAGTTTTGGAAATGTATCTTGTTTTGAAATTCGCACTTGTGAAGGTGCTAATATTACAAAATATTCTAGGGTTCCTTATGAGGGAGAGGTGCTGATTCCTCCTTATGAGACGTTTAATGTCACTGCTGTCAAGACAAAAACAGATCAGAAAAATCTCAAGTGTCAGACTGTGTTTATGTTGAACAGCACTGGAATAAAAAGTGACCTGAACTGTGCTCTATTCAAGAAACCATCCAAGACCATATCAAAGTACTATGATATGCACAGACCAAAGTGATTTGAATTTACAAATGTACATCGGTTAAACACAAAAAAAAAAAAATAATAATTTTAATAGTAATTTTAACATTATTTTGTTATGTGTTTAAGTACTAACCATTTAACCTGTAGGTACTACATGTTTTTTTGTTGTTATTGAAAATTGATTGTCTTGTTATATTGAATTACAGCATTTGTCGGATTGTACAGACAAATTAGAGTGCTTAAGCTTTTTTTTTTTATCAGATTCACATTCAGCTTCTGTTAACCAAATACATCTCTCAAAGCACCTTATTTTCTCTCATAATTCTCTTTGATAACAAAACATTTTGTGACTGCATGTTATGGTGGGAACATAAATGTGACCAACTGGAAAAATTATGAAAAATCATTATCCTGTGAGGAAAACCTTGATATGGATAATTTATCTCTAACATACTACACAAGATACAATTTTAATTATATTTAATTTTTTTTGTAATCTTATCCTTTAAAAGTAGAATGAAAGTAAATTATATATCAAATTAATTTTGCATGTACAAATGCCAGGATTTGACAACTGTGAATGGCGTTTTGTCCTTTTTTTATCAGATTCACATTCAGCTTCTGTTAACCAAATAAATCTCTCAAAGCACCTTACTTTCTCTCATAATTCTCTTTGATAACAAAACATTTTGTGACAGCATGTTATGGTGGGAACATAAATGTGACCAACTGGAAAAATTATGAAAAATCATTATCCTGTGAGGAAAACCTTGATATGGATAATTTATCTCTAACATACTACACAAGATACAATTTTAATTATATTTAATTTTTTTTGTAATCTTATCCTTTAAAAGTAGAATGAAAGTAAATTATATATCAAATTAATTTTGCATGTACAAATGCCAGGATTTGACAACTGTGAATGGCGTTTTGTCCACCATTTCACCTATTGTTTATGGAAAATGGGTTGAATATAAGGACCCCAAGTTTTAGGATTATGGTAAACAAGGTAAACAAGCACAACTGCATGACTGGGTTGTGATACAGGTACATTCATACTTTTTAATGCCATTTTGTCACTTCAGAGAAACCGATACAGATGCATTTTATAGTTGGTGTGTCTCCACCTATTACACAAATGTATGATTCTTGATGTATGATCTTGACTTTTTAAAGTGCAGTATTAGAGGCCAAGCATCAAAGTTGCATTGGCATCTATTGTATCTATAAGTTTTCTTACTATTCTTCTGATCCCTTTGCTATTAACAGGCAGCACTATATGGTAAAATGTTATTAAATTTGGCACAGTTTTAGGGCAGTTTCTGAAAAATCATCTGACCAAATTTGGTGTCAGTTTCTCCAAACCTATAGCGCCACCAAAAATTCAAATTCCACTTCAGTTTTAGCTAGTGAAGTTTGTAATAAATGGTCTAGAAGCCACTTTTAACCACTTTTGTTCTGAACAAAGCGGTTTGTTTTGGTTCTGTCACATCACATCAGAATCTTTACATCACATTCCTGAACAATTTCATAAAGGATTGCATTCTTTCTAAATATCCAGGCGGATTTTTTGAATTAAAGAGGGTTCTTGGTGTTGGGTCAAGGTAAGCTAAACATTTTAAATGCACTACATGCGTCAAGATGACATTTGTGATATACAAAAGCCACTTTCCTCATCTCTTAGTTTGAATTGTTGTCTGGCTGTGAGTGACTGACTTTTCTGATCTACTCCTCTCGTTGCTTCTGAGCTCCTGAAAAATAACAAAAAGAAAAACATAATCTGACAACAAGAGAGAACAGTATTCTCAGGTAAATTTGGGGTTAAACTAAAAAGGTCAACAAAACACTATATACGTGATTCTTTCAAACCAGGGGCGTAGAACATCAGATCATGCACAGGCTATCCTGTCTGTTTGAATTTAAATCGATATTTATTCACACCAGCTCTTGAAAACCTCTATGCGAACACACTTACCCGAAAAAGTGCGGGGGACGAATTTACGTGGTATAAAAAGTGGGGGGGAGACGTCCCCCGCGTAATCTACGCCCCTGTTTCAAACAGTTCTGATACTAGAATGAATATGATTTTAAAACTTATATATGTTGGTATGTATGTACATGTTCCTATTGTGAAATATTTTGTACTTGCTAAACCCTGTTGTGTCTCTGGTTGTCTTTCAGCATCTGTGCTTCACTAGATCTACTAGATCATCTGAGGGATTCAACTGAATCAAGATGCTGCTCTTCTTCTCATTTTAGCTGCTCTAGAACAGGTAAGCTTGTGTTCTAGTATGAATATTACAGACATGAATACTGATGATTGATCATTATGATTCCTGTTGCTGCAGGATCACAGAGCAGCTGCTGCTGTTGACGTTGCTCCTGAGCACCTGAAAAATAACAAAAAGAAAACTCACAATCTGACAACAAAAGAGAAAAGCATTTTTTTTAGGTACGTTTGGGTTTAAATTAAAAGGGCAATATAACAGTTTTATTGTAAAAATCTATGTAAATATTGCTTTCCATTTATAGATATAGCATTTGTTAAACCCTGCTTTGTTTGACTTTCAGAATCTGTGCTTCTCTAGATCTGGAGATTTGACAATCAAGATGCCGCTGCTCATTGAAGCTTTCTCATTTTAGCTGCTCTAGGACAGGTAAGCTTGTGTTTTAGTATGAATATTACATACATGAATACTGATGATTGATCATTATGATTCCTGATGCTGCAGGATCACAGAACAACTGTTGAAGGACAGATATTTCCATTGGATATGGCACCAAATTCTGTCGATGACCAATATAATGGTTGTACTATGAAAATGGCGAATCTGGTGAAGACATTTCTAGAGAAGGAAAGATCTGGCTCAGCTGAATTCAATAAGACTTGGCAAGAAGGTGAAGAGAATGCAAAGAAAGCAGAGGATAACTTGCAGCAGATTCATTCAGTCGCTATTCATGTTTACACTAACAAAGACTCTTGTGAAGGTGCTAATCTGACAAAATACTCTAAGTATCCCGATGAGAAAGAGGTGCTGATTCCTCCATATGAGAAGTTTAAAGTCACCACTGTCAAAAACAGGACAGATCAGCCTGATCTTTGGTGTGAAACTGTGTTTGTGTTGAACAGCACTGGAAAAAGTGACCTGAGTTGTGCATTGTTTAACAGTGGAAACCATGCTGCTTTCTTTAATGTTCTACTAGTTTTGCAAATATTATTTTGCAAAGTGTTTACCTGCTAACTGGTATATTTTACATTTCACGTTGTTACTAAACTCATGATTTACTCACCCTCAAGGCATCCTAGGCGTATAACTTTCTTATTTCAGATGAATCCAATCGGAGTTATATTAAAAATTGTCCCGGCTCTTCCAAGATTTATATAGGGATGGCTGACGCTAAACTGACGTTTCGACGCAGTGTCGAGATCCCGAAGCATAGATGTTTCGAAACACTGCTCCGAAGTGTGATTCAAAACACCCATGTCACGTGACAATGGCTAAATTAAGCTTTGGTGCGGTTCACAAGCGTTTCGACCGACAGGCGGCAAAATAAAAATCTTACAATGTAACAAATGTGACAGATTGTGGCTTGATTTCTTTTATTAATGTTCACTTCTCATGACCAAAATAACCATAATTATTCACAAAGAGGAGCTTAAAGGTTACAAAACCAAGCTCATGTAGACACATGTTAAAAACTCAACACATTATATATATAAAAAAAATCTAATCAATTAAAAAATACAACTATAAAAAAATCGTAATTGCTCTTACAATGATGTGGACACACTTTATTGTTTGACATAAGCCTAAACAACGTAGGTTATCATTTGTAAATCGTTGTCAAGGCAGAGCAACACGTGCAAGTGACCACTACAGTATGTGTCACAGTGGAGACAGGTGTCTGATTGTTTCGAAGCCTTGACACAATTCGGCACATTTGCTTCAACTGTCGGTGCGTTCCAAGCGGAATATATCACCCTCCGAAGGGCACTTCGGAGTGAAAACAATCATGGCCGCATTATTGAAGGGTCGGTCCAAACCGAAGTGCTCAAAACTGGCCACTTCAAAGGGCCTTTCGGAATGAAGGATTTCGAAGGGTACAACTGATGGGCACTTCAGGCCCCCATGATCCTTTGCACAGGGAAGTTTGACGTCACAGAGTTTGACTTCACCTATAAATGTATGTATAGTATTTTTCTATACTAACTGTAATATTTAAAAGAGTTAGATTTGGTACATTATTATGGTCAAAACGACATTGTACTTCAACAATAATACTTTACAGCTACCTTTATCAGTCCATTAAAATGTCTCAAATAGACACATAATATACATTACAAACAGGGTTTGAAATTAACACCCACCAACCCGCCAAATGCGGGTAAAAATCAGCTGTGGCGGGGAACGCTGTCAAATCACTAGCCAATTTGGCGGGTTACTTTTCGTAAGTTATGTTCACTAGGCCTAATTAATTTCTTGGGGAAGTTCATGCAAGCCAAATCTGCGCAGGTTTAGCGCAAATACTGAACTCGTGAGACATCATGACATTATCGAGTATATTGCAAAAAACAAACAAAACACACCTACAGAGGCACGCATACGCGACGTGATGAAGTCTGGTTAGACCAACACAGGCTTTAGAGCGCGTGCGCATTTAGAGTGCGTTCTTTCACTATCGAGTATATTGCAAAAACCAAACAAAACACACCTACAGAGGCGTGCATACAGGCGTGATGAAGTCTGGTTAGACCAACACAGGCTTTAGAGCGCGTGCGCATTTAGAGTGCGTTCTTTCACTGCATTATTCAGAATATTAATATGCATTAAGAGTGATCACATAATTCAAGATAAGGGGGCAGAAAATGTATAAATTTATATCAATTCATATAGTTAATCATTATCACACGAAGAGTGCCGTTTTTTCTTAAAAATATCAGCATGGTTACAAATGTGATATTGATTTTATACAACAGTTCAATAAACAATAAGTTAACATCAAGATACTTACGTTTTAGACAGCATATTGGCTGTTTTTGTGCTATTTCGGCGCTATTTCACCAACAAAAAACATTCCAAACACAGCCACAGTACTGTTTTGCGTCTCTGAGCAACATGACATTGTTTCGTAACTGAATGAATCAACCTTTAAATGATTCGGTTCAATCGCAATGACTCACTTAACAGTAACTCGCTGCCACCTGCTGGCGGTTTTAATTTCACATTTAAAGTATCTTTTCATTTTTTAAATAATTTCAAATATCAGTATTCTACATTTCATGTTTAAAATATCAAA
>NW_015653482.1:49937-51984 GCF_001515625.1 Sinocyclocheilus rhinocerous
ATTACAAATACATATTACATTACATTACATTACATATACAAATATACATTATATTTAATGTAAAAGACGATTGGGGGTCAACCAGCGTACAAAATGTACAACGAAGGTGCCTCCTTGATCGTCTCGTTAAAGAGTTTTTTGACCCCTACAGCTTCATCCCTTCGAAGCTCTCACTCCGGAGGGTAAACCCTTTGAAAGGATTAGGGCGTAGGGATGAGCCCTTCCGAATGGAACGCAGGGATTTTCAGTGATTCATGAAGCCTTGCTCTGCCCATCACTAGATGTATAATGGCATTAGGCGGGTTCAACAGTCCAAAAGAAGTCCAATAAAGCTCATCAATCCGTAATAAAAAGTGCCTCACACGGCTCCAGGGGAATCAATGTGTTTTTTGTAACACTTCATTTCCAGCGATATCGTTGACTTGATTGCAAATATACTATTTAAACTGAACTGAGCTGGATGATGACATCACTGAATTCAATGATGAACTGCCTTTAACTGAAAAATTAGTGTTTACTATTGTCATTTTGCATTATTGACACACTATTTTCCTAATTAATGCTGTTCAGTTGCTTTGACACAATCTGTATTGTTAAAAGCGCTATATAAATAAAGGTGACTTGACTTGTAATAAAAATATCCATATTTAAAACTTTATAAACCGTAATCTCTAGCTTCCACTAACTGTTGTATGCGGAAGCCGTTCCAGGCGGATGATGTAGGATGTATTGTCACGTCTGCCAGAGAGGTAGCCTGCCCGTGTGGAAGAGGTCAACAGGCGTAGAGGAAAGAAAGATCACGGAGTGTTTTACTGGTTGTCCCGACAGTCTTTATAGCAAGCATGCACAAAACACTCTTCACATACATGTAAAAGAGCAGGTACAAAGAATACGGAATGGACAATACTCTGGTGGACGCTACAAAACAGAATTGAACACAATGCACAGTGGTAAAGCGACCATCTAAACTTGAGCTCTCTCCTACTCTCCCTGTACATGCGCACTCACGGAACAGCGTTTAAACATATTTAAAGGGACATTAACATGAATAACATTAGGTGGCCATTACAGAATGCGTAGCGCATGCGCCGGTGAGAAGTGACGAACGCAGAAGCAGAGAGGAGAGAACAAAACAAAAGAAAACAAAACACCGGTTACGAATTAGAAGTACAAAACGAGGATTGTAAAGAAAAATCTCGGAGGATTTCGCCAAGAGGAGACTGGTTTTCCTTTGCTGAAAGTAAGGAAACGTTGCTTCCTTTGATCCTGTAAACAAAACTTGGTTCTCGCTAGAGTAGCATATTAGGCTTGTTCGAGATGCATCGGCGCTGCACAGAACGATCAGTGTATGACATCAAAGTACCGCGACAGCCATAATAGAGCAGACGACTCTTTATGCTTTTGAATTGCTCTCGCGGTACTTTGATGTCATACACCGATCGTTCTGCGCAGCGCCAATGTATCTTGAACAAGCCTATTCTCACCGGCGCATGCGCTACACATACGTCCTACATCATCCGCCCGTAACGGCTTTTGCGTACGACAGTTAGCGCTAGATACAGAAAAGTGGTTATAACGTTTTAAATATATGTTTCTTACAAGAATGCATCGATTTCACTACAGGAGGCCTTTATTTACCCCCCCAGAGCCGTGTGAGGCACTTTTTATTACGGATGGATGATGGATTATTATTATATGTGCCGTTTAATTTTCTTTTTAATTTATTTTGAGGTTTGTAAATTCTGCAACTCTGCACCACAATTTGAGATGGCTAAAAACTGCATGAATTCAATTCAATTCAATTCAAGTTTATTTGTATAGCACTTTTTACGATACAAATCGTTGCAAAGCAACTTTACAGAAAATTACGTTTCTACAGTATTTAGTAGTAGCTTATCAGTGGTGACTGTCAGTTAATGTACATATGGCAGAAATGTATGGAAAAATCAATTAAAGACGTAATCAAACAGACGATGAACACTATTAACAGCAATTATTATATGATGCAATCAAACTTATAGCAAAATTTGGTAGTTCTGTATGTTGT
>NW_015653482.1:55116-56733 GCF_001515625.1 Sinocyclocheilus rhinocerous
TCTCCCTCTGTGTCCTTATTTGGTTGTTCTCGTTATTAGTTAATCACCTCATTGTGCTCACCTGTCTGCCCCTCGTTATCTGCCCTATATCAGTTCCTGTCTCTTGTATTCTAGTTTGTCGGTTATAGTGAATGTGAATGTGAATGTTACCCTGAATGTAGATGTCTACCCTGTCTGAATTCCCTGTTGTCAAGTCATTAAATATCCGTTTATTCGTCATCTTCGTCTTCCTGTGTGGTCTCTGGAACACCCTGCCCGTGACACCTGTATCCTGATGAAAATGTTTTCTTCTTTTTTTTTTTCTATTTGCATGTGTTTTCCTAAGTTGCAGCGCCTTGAGCACTCTCGGCCACCGTAATTTTCAAACTCATCCTAGATCTTGTTCAGATTATGATCTTCAGACAAGGTCAAAAGATATTGAAAGCTTTGTGATATAGGCAACCATTACATCTCAGAGTAATCTTTAATGACAAGCAGACCTTCAAGGACCACATTGCAGCTCGATCATACAGGTTTGCATTGCACAATATCAGAAAGATCAGGCCCTTCCTAACAAAGCATGCTACCCAACTTCTTGTCCAGGCCCTTGTCATTTCTAGACTGAACTACTGCAATGCTCTTCTGGCTGGACCTCCATCATGCGCAATCAAACCTCTACAAATGATTCAGAATGCAGCAGCACGACTGATCTTCAAACGAGCCCAAAAGGGCTAACATTAAAACATAACATTAGAACATCAAACGTCAAAGTGCCCACCCACAGCAAACCAAACTATTAGTTTCAATAAAACAACATTTAAATGTTAATTCTCAATAAGAACTTTTGTAGACGTATAGCTTGAAGGAAATATGGTCAGTCTGGTTAGTAATAAGCAGGGGCGTAAATTTCGTCTAACAGTTGGGGGGACAATAAACATAAAATTTCTCAAGAGCAATTTTTGAAGGGGACACAAATAATACAGCTAACATTGTACTTGTAAGGATATGTATACACAGAGGAAAGCCTTACTACTATTAGTGTAGCACGGAGGCCGTGCCAAATTAGACAACTTCAAGCTGTCGTGGTCGCGTCGTGTCGTGGGAATGGATTGTTGTTTTCATTATTTTCAGGATCAATGACAAGAGATCAGTGAAGGCGATTGCTCACAGCCAGATGACAATCATTAAGCCAAGACATGAGGAAGTTGGCTTTTTTATTTTGAGGTCCTCGGTTATTTACTACAGAATTTCATCTTTTTCATTTACATCTAGCAAGCAACATCATTTGTGACTCAATGTAATGTGAGATGAAGGCTTAAGAAGAGACTCATCATTGTTTGGATTTTATCAGAGCCATTGCTGGCAATTAGCTATTTTATTAGCTACTGTTGTGATTATTTTATGATTATTTTAATTCCTTTCTATGTAAAGCACTTTGAATTACCTTTGTGTTTGAAATGTGCTATATAAATAAACTCTGTAAAAAAGAAAACAAACAAACAAAAAAAAACATTAAAGGGATAGTTCACCCAAAAATGAAAATTCTGTCATAATTTCTAACTAACCTCATGTTGTTCCAAAACTTAAAGGAACACTCCACTATTTTTGAAAATAGGCTCATTTTCCAACTCCCCTAGA
>NW_015653482.1:57568-63621 GCF_001515625.1 Sinocyclocheilus rhinocerous
CAACTAACATTGTACTTGTAAGGATATGTATACACAGAGGAAAGCCTTACTACTACAAGTTTAGCACGGAGGCTGTGCCAAATTAGACAACTTCAAGCTGTCGTGGTCGTGTCGTGGGAATGGATTGTTGTTTTCATTATTTTCAGGATCAATGACGAGAGATCAGTGAAGGCGATTGCTCACAGCCAGATGACAATCATTAAGCCAAGACATGAGGAAGTTGGCTTTTTTATTTTGAGGTCCTCGGTTATTTACTACAGAATTTCATCTTTTTCATTTACATCTAGCAAGCAACATCATTTGTGACTCAATGTAATGTGAGATGAAGGCTTAAGAAGAGACTCATCATTGTTTGGATTTTATCAGAGCCATTGCTGGCAATTAGCTATTTTATTAGCTACTGTTGTGATTATTTTATGATTATTTTTGTATACACAGAGGAAAGCCTTACTACTATTAGTGTAGCACGGAGGCCGTGCCAAATTAGACAACTTCAAGCTGTCGTGGTCGCGTCGTGTCGTGGGAATGGATTGTTGTTTTCATTATTTTCAGGATCAATGACAAGAGATCAGTGAAGGCGATTGCTCACAGCCAGATGACAATCATTAAGCCAAGACATGAGGAAGTTGGCTTTTTTATTTTGAGGTCCTCGGTTATTTACTACAGAATTTCATCTTTTTCATTTACATCTAGCAAGCAACATCATTTGTGACTCAATGTAATGTGAGATGAAGGCTTAAGAAGAGACTCATCATTGTTTGGATTTTATCAGAGCCATTGCTGGCAATTAGCTATTTTATTAGCTACTGTTGTGATTATTTTATGATTATTTTAATTCCTTTCTATGTAAAGCACTTTGAATTACCTTTGTGTTTGAAATGTGCTATATAAATAAACTCTGTAAAAAAGAAAACAAACAAACAAAAACATTTTACTGAGAAAATGCATTATAATTTAAGAGTATTTTTCACATTTTTATTGGAACTGTGAAATTCTATAAAAATGCATAAATTCACAGTAAATTTTAATTTTTCCAGTTTTCCGGTTTGTAATAATCCATTATAACTGATTATTTGTGTTAAGCATTTTCTGTTTTCATGTGTAAAAAAATATATATTTTTAAATCATATGCAATGTTAATTTGCATTTTAACTTTGTTATTAATGCAAAATTTGTTTAGCAGTTTTCAAGAAATTACATCTTTCAAAGACTTTGGTGTTTTGACGCCATTGCCATCTACTGGTCAAAATATGTAATTTATTTACTGAAATTGAATATAGTTTTATAATACTGTAGTAATCATTCATCCCTTACAGAAAATACCTTTCTGCAACTTCAAACTTCACATAACCTTATTCACTTTTACTCTGACGAAGCGTTAAACCTGTTCTCACACAAACCCCGTTGTAAGTTTCACTGCCACATTTCACTGAGAATACCACGAGTTCAGTTATCACGCTACCAAAACCACCTGGAGGTGTCGTGTCGTTTCTTCATTGCATATAATAATGATGACTAACGACTTGAATTAAAACAAAACTAACTCTTTACTTACGTTTTTGAGCTGTGTTTGAACTGTTTAAGATTTTGAGCTGTGTTTTACTGGGATTCCATCATTTCTGCAGCGCTTGATCACTTCTCTCCCTCACAGCGCGCTCTCTTTGCCAAAGAATTATGGGAAATTTATTTTTAAAGCTGATGTACTACCTATTATCTCTGTTTGTAACAAACGTGCCTCTTTATTTAATCTTAGCTCTACACATACAAAAACTGACAGCAACACTTCTTCCTCAAGGTATGTGTGCCCCTACTGTCATCTATTAGTCTAGAAATGATCATCTGAACAGTAATAATATCAAGGCATAGACTGTTTATTATTAAAGATTCATGACTATTATTATTTTCATTAATTCATAACAGGAGGTGTTTAAAAAACAGTGTGCATGTCATGCATATGTTGTATGCAGCTGTATTTAGATCTAAATGTTGGTTAAAGATATTTATTTAGTATCAAGAATGAACTGAATGATGTATTTTTGTCTCCTGCGGGAATTTGGAGAAAAAGACTCACATTTCCATGATCAGAATCTGCTCATCACAATGTCAAATCTGTTTTCTGCCACTAACATGACACAAACTCAGAGTTTTTCCTGTGTGAAAAACTACACATAGACCAGACCCTCTACAGTGTTGCATTATGAAGAGCTAAACAATTCACACACAACACACACAGACATTTTTAGCGATATAAAGAAGCCACCTTAATTATTTTTCTGATCTTCTCCTCTCCCTGTTGATCCTGAACTACTGAAAAAAAGAAAGATAAATAGACAACAATACTCTCATGTAATTTTAAGGGTGAAGTAAATGGTCAATATACCAGTTAACAACACAGGTTTAATTACACATTTAATAGGGGTTTTCTATATGGCAAAATATACTAAAATTGTAAAACTGTAAAATGTGAGGCACTGCGGTAGACAGTTTTAATATGCAGATGTATGCACATAATACTCATAATGGAGTCATATATTTAGTATTTGTGAAACTGTTTTGTTTCTGGTTTTCTTTGAGCATCTGTTCTTCACTAGATCTACTAGATCATCTGAGGGATTCAACTGAATCAAGATGCTGCTGATCATTGAAGCTCTTCTTCTCATTTCAGCTGCTCTAGGACAGGGAAGCTTGTGTTCTAGTATGAATATTACAGACATGAATACTGAGGATTGATCATTATGATTCCAGGATTGCAGGTTGTAGAGAGAAAATGGCGAATCTGGTGGAGACAAAATATATGAAGCAAGAAATGTCTAACTCCGAATCGAAATTTGCAAATGCTTGGAAACTTGCTGAAAAGAAATGCAAGCCAGGAAATAACTTGACAAAGACTCATTCAGTCGCTATTTATGTGTACACTAGCTCTACGTTTGAGATATATAAGGATTTCAATAATGCTGTTCGTAATGAAAAGAAAAATCAAAACAAGAAATTAAAATGGTATTAACTTCACCTTTTGTTAACAGATGTGATACAGATTCTGAAAAAAACACAAAATAAATGTTAACTTATCGTGGTACAAATGTTAAATTTAAACAGAATGTTCAGGAAAAAAAAGTTAGTTTTGGCTCATTTACATCCTCCTCTATTAATCGCAGTGGAACAAAGTTTTTTTGGAAATGTGTCTTGTTTTGAAATCTACACTTATGACGGTGCTGATGTGACAAAATATTTTAAGCTTGATCATGAGAAAGAGGTGCTGATTCCTCCATACGAGACGTTTAAATTCACTGCTGTCAAGACAAGAGGTCAGAAATATCTCTGGTGTGAAACTGTGTATTTACTTTGAAAAGCTCTGGTAAGAGAAGTGACCTGAACTGTGCTCTATTCAAGAAACCACGCAAGACCATAACAAAATACTAAGACTGGCAATGAAAGTACTGAAAAAAAGTGTGTTGAATCTAAGATATAAGTTCACCAATTCCAACATTTGTCCCTCTTGGCTTAGTTTAATAATTCTTTGTCAGAAAACACTATTTGTTTGCATAATTTTAACATAATAAAGTAAAGCTGTTTTAAGTGGCCCAATTCAGTGGCCTCGGAGTGATTTTATATATGTCTCTAATTCATTTTTTTTTCATTTATACTTAAATCTTTTTGTATCGCATCACTGAACATTTTTAGTGCTTTTTATCTAACTGCCAGCAATAGCATACTAACTGCTGAATGACTTCCTGAGTGCGATGCCGCTTGCAGCAATGACATTTAATCAACACAAAAAAAGTTTTTGCTTTTTGTTTAATTAAGTGTTTTAATACTAATTTTACTTAATATGTTTCATCTTAGTCATGTTGGAGATTGAGAAGAGCTTCTGTGATGTTGGAGTTTTTGTGGTTTTCATTGTGCAGAAGAGTGAAGCTTGTGGTTTTGTTGTGGGTGGATTTATAAACACCATGGCACTTTAGCTGCTAAAACAATGATGATGCAATGATGAGTCTCTTCTTAAGTGTTTATCTCATTACACTCAGTCAGAAATAATGTTGCTAGCTAGCAGAAAAATGAAACAGATTGTTCTCAGTAGTAAATACTTGAGAAATTATGAAATAAATGTACTTAGTCTTCTCGGGCAGTCATGGCCTAATGGTTTGAGAGTCAGACTTGTAACACGAAGGTTGCGGGTTCGAGTCTCAGGTCAAGCAGGAATTGTAGGTGGGGGGAGTGAATAACCAGTGCTCTCTTCCACCTTCAATACCACGACTGAGGTGAGACCCTTGAGCAAGACAACTGCTCCCTGGGTGCCACGGCAATATGGCTGCCCACTGCTGTGTGTGTGCACTTGGATGGGTTAAAAGCAGAGCACAAATTCCGAGTATGGGCCACCATACTTGGCCACACTTCACTTCACGTAGTTCTTATATGAACTTTAATTATGTGGGGAAATCTTTTCTTAATTTAATTAAACTCATTCATTCTTTTTTTTTTTTTTTTTGAGTATAAGCTTTTGAAATAAACATGCATGGGGCCCATATTACTCATCTTGAGGAACTGAGAGTTTGTCCTACATGAAACCACAGGCCCTCACAAGTGTTGCATTATCAGATGGGCTCAATGCAACAAGACTAATTCAGCTCTACACTGATCTCACAGTGAAATAGGTTTCTGAATGTGAAAATTAGCTTTGAGGTACCACAAATCTGAAAATTGCAAAAAGCAGAGGGTTTCAGTGGATACTAGTTAGTGCACCCATGTATAGCAATTAAATCTCCTTCTTGCCAAGACTATTTAAATTTAAATGGGGCAGGTATATATCAGATGTTGATAAAAATCTGACATTCATCTTAGACAGATATGAACTCAAGAGTTTGTCCAGTATGAAACCACACATATAAACCAGATCATCACAAGTGATAATCAGAAGAAACCATTTAGATGGCCTAGATGCATCACAATCACACTATTAACATAGATGTTCAGTGATATAAAAAGGCACCTTTCTCATCCCTTAGTTTGAAGAGTCATTGTCGTCTGGCTATGAACTTCTGATCTTCTCATGTTGTTGTTGCTCCTGAGCTGCTGAAAAAACATTGAAAAGACAACGCAGAATCTGACAAAAAGAGACAACAGTATTTTCAGGTAAGTTTGGGTTTAAAATAAAAGGTCAATATATGAGTGAACATCACAGGTTTAAGTGGGTTTTTTTTCTCTCGAAAAACTTCTGCTATCTGTCAGAAAAAAAAATTGAATTTATTAATTTAACAGTTAAACTCTGCGGACCCGGATACGGGTCCAAAATCGCTTTAAAAATGTTTATGCTTCATTTACATAGCCTTCCTTATATGGTATCAGCCCATATATGGGTTCATTTGAAAGCTTGGAGTGTCTTCTTTACAAAGAATACCATTCCTTTTGGTTTTTATATTCATAAAGCAGTAAAATTAAGCTTAGAATGTATTCGTCCCACACACGAATTTCCGCCTAACCATTGCGAATTATTTTCTGTATTTCTGTATAATCTGTATTTTATATATTTTTCACAAAAAAATCAAGTCACATATCACAAGAAAGCTCTCATTCTCAGGAATTTGACGATGTAGATTATTTCATTGTGTGACAATCACAGATCGAATTATCTTCGATAGAATCGCGATGTAAAATTTTGTCACCTCTGAGCGAATTTACATTTATACTCGGTATGACATGGAGGCCATAAGGTTTTGTGCTAGAACAGAGTTTACTGTCAATGCAGTAAATGTCCTCACTGTGCTGCATGACTGAATATTCTAGCTGAATTTTTCAGATGAAGAGTGAGTTATAGTAATGTGCAGTCTTTACCATGGTAATGCTTCTATATACAGTATCACATGGCATAATGTAATGCAAAATGCTGTATTTGATGCCATCTATCTGTCTCCCTTCTTCTGATACATCTCTGATCAATCTCTGATCAGTTCCTCTCCCATGTGTCCTGCTGTATGTTCACGAATAGCAAAACACAAGGTTTTACAAATGAGGACGTCCTCAAAGGAAGGTTTTAGGTGATTTTGTCAAGTTTTGCT
>NW_015653482.1:63644-89559 GCF_001515625.1 Sinocyclocheilus rhinocerous
TCTGGGTACCAATTTGTCCCCAAAATATGGTTACAGTAAGTAGGTACACACACACACACACACACGCAGGTTTTCCTATCATTATGGTGACATTCCATAGGAGTAATGGGTTTTATACTGTCTCCCCCTAAACTAACCCTACTCCTAAACCTACCCTTACAAAAATGTATTTTTTTCTCATTGGACCCTTAAAAAGGACAATTGCCATCTTTGTGGGATTTGTGACATTTTGTCCCCATAAAATAGGGTTTACCTGAACCACACACACACCCTTACAAAATAGTGGTTATCTTAGATATATCACTTTTAGTGTCAAAATAATTCAGTGCATTTGGTTATCCCTAAATTGCAATCACGTTCTATAGAAACTAAATATCTATTGAATCTATATCTATAGATGCACCATATGATTCACTGAATAACCATTAAGATGAGTTAGTTTAAATAATAGACAGATGTATTAAACTGAATGAGAAGTCATGCTAATGAAAAGTTTGATAGTAATAGCTTTATGAAAGGCAGTTCATGAGAATGAAACATTTATATAGATGAAACACTTATTTTGTGTAGTGAAAAGGATATTTTGTGATTGTGTGTATTGTACTAACACAATTGAAAATATGCTGAAATGATTGAAAAAAGTGCACTTTTGATGATCTGTTGTTATATTACTACTAAGAGTTTTGAACATTTACCAATTGCTTGTGAAAATTGCGCCAAAGCAATTCAAAAAAACTGTAAGAGATTGGTGAACATTTTAATTGTACAAATCTAAGTACACATTTCTTTCCATTATATTTCAAGGTACAGATTTAGTATTTGTGAGACAATTTTGTGTTTCTCGTCTTTCAGCATCTGCGCTTCACTATTTCTTAATAGATCATCTGAGGGATTCGACTGAGTCAAGATGCTGCTGATCATTGAAGCTCTTCTTCTCATTTTAGCTGCTCTAGGACAGGTAAGCTTGTGTTCTAGTATGAATATTACAAACATGAATACTGACGATTGATCATTATGATTCCTGTTGCTGCAGGATCACAGAGCTGCTGCTGCAAGAAATATATTTCCACTGGATATGGCACTGAATTCTGTTGATGACAATTATGACGGCTGTACAAAGGAAATGGCGAATATGGTGAAGACCAAATATCTCGAAAAGGAAATGCAATCTAATTTTGCAAATGCTTGGAAACAAGCTGAAAAGAATTACAAGCCACCCGGAGATAACTTGACAAAGAATCATTCGATCGCTATCTATGTGTACACTAACTCTAAATTTGAGATTTATAAGGATTTCAATAATGCTGTTCGTAATGAAAAGAAAAAAATACCAAAACAAGAAATTCACATGGTATTCACTTCACTTTTTGTTAACAGATGCGATACAGATTCTGAAGAAAACACAAAAAGGATGCATGTTAACTTATCGTGGTACAAATGTTAATTTTAATGAGAGTGTTCTAAACAAAGAGGTTCGTTTTGGCTCATTTGCTTCTTCCTCTTTTAATCACACCAAAACAAATTTTTTTGGAAAAAAATCTTGTTTTGTAATCTACACTTCTGAAGGTGCAAATTTGGCAAAATATTCTAAGCATGACAAGGAGGAAGAGGTGCTGATTCCTCCTTATGAGACGTTTAAAGTCACTGCTGTCAAGACAAGAAAACACCAGAAAGATCTCCGGTGTGACACTGTGTTCACTTTGAAAAGCTCTGGAAACAGAAGTGACCTGAACTGTGCTCTATTCAAGAAACCAACCAAGACCATATCAAAATACTAAGACTGGCAATGAAAGTAGGCCTACTGAACAAAGAGCTTTGAATTTATGAATTTATAGTACACCAATTCCAACATTTGTCCCTCTTGGTTTAGCTCAACAATTCTTTGTCAAAAAAACAAAAACAAAAAACAATTTGAACAGAAAACATGATTTGTTTGCATAATTTCAACAATAAAAAAAATAAAGTTATTTTCAAGTGACCCAATTCAGTGGCCTCAGAGTCATTTTATATGTGTTTGTAATTTATTACTTCATTTACACTTAAATCTTTTTTTGTATCATGTCACTGAACAATTTTAGTGCTTGCTATTTTGCTAAATGCCAGCAATAGCACACTAACTGCTAAAAGTATTTGATTCATTTGGAATGTTATGTTTTTTCAATGGATTTTTTAAAATATAAATTTTACTTTAGTCATGGTTGAGTCTGAGAAGAGTTTCTGTCATGTTGGAGTTTTTGTGTTTTTCATTGTGCAGAAGCTGGTTTTGTTGTGGGCGGCTCTATTACAGTAACTCAGACTTGTGCAATGATGAGTCTCTTCATAAGTGTTCATCCCATTACACAAAAAAATGTTGCTATCTAGCAGATAAATGGAAAATATTAATTTCAGTAGTAAAAAAAAAAAACTGAGAAATCCAATTAATTAGGTTTGTTCAATAAGATATTTGTTTGAAATAAAAAGTGTTTCTAGACATCATAAAACAAACTTTAATTTGATAGAAAAGCTTTCCTCAATTTAATTAAGTTAAATGAACATTTTTGAGCATATGCATGTGAAATATACCTAAGGTTTTATACTTGAGCCTATTACTCATCTTAGACAGTAACAGAAAGTTTGTTCTGCTGGAAACCACACAGAAGTGTTGCATCAGATGAGCTTGATGCATCAGGATTACTTCAGCACTATTTGATCTCACAGTGCCTGAAATACATTTCTAAATGTGAAAATTTAGCTTGTGTTACCCCAAATCTGAAAATATGAGTCTGAACTAGAAGGTTCATCTGGGCTAAATTGAAATTCTTCTCTCTCGATCATAAAGCAGAAATTGACACTAATGGCTAATAGTTAGTGTACACTTTACTGCCAGTTGAATCACCTCCTTGACAATTTTTTTTTCATTTAGATGTGTCGATATATATTGAATGGTCTTTCAGATATGGAGTAAAAGCCTTAGTTGTGTAAAGGAATTTTAGTGTCTATAAAAACATACTGATACGTGTCTTAACTGTTCTGTCTGTGAACTTGTATTAAATATGAGTTGGTTAATTCATAAATGTTAAATTTTTTATGTTTATTTCTTTTGAATTAGAAAGTGGTTTAGGGGTTGGAGAAGGGATGGGACATCCTGCAGACATATACATTTTCATCAACAATGTCCATCATGTACCATTATTACACATTTTGAGGAGATCATTTTGAAAATAATCTAGCATTCAAGTTAGACAGACAGGAACTCAAGAGTTTGTCCGGTGTGAAACCACACAAACACCAGATCTTCGCAAGTGCTAATGATCTAAACCATTTAGATGAGCTAGATGCATCACAATCGCACTATTATTTCTTAGCACACACACACATTATCAGGTATATAAAACAGCCACTTTCCTCATCTCCTGGTTTGAAGAGTTGTTGTTGATCTTCTCCTCTCGCTGTTGCTGCTGAACTCCTGAAAAATAACAAAAAGGAAAACATAATCTGACAACAAGAGAGAACAATATTCTCAGGTAAGTTTGGTGTTCACATAAAAGGTCAATGTTCATATTGCTTTCTATTATACTTAGTGTCACTGGTTTAGTATTTGAGAAAAAGCTTTTGTGTTTCTGGTTGTCTTTCAGCATTTGCTCTTCTCTAGATCTACTAGATCATCTGAGGGATTCGACTGAGTCAAGATGCTGCTGATCATTGAAGCTCTTCTTCTCATTTTAGCTGCTCTAGGACAGGTAAGCTTGTGTTCTAGTATGAATATTACAGACATGAATACTGATGATTGATCATTATGATTGCAGCAGGATCACAGAGCTGCTGCTGCTGTTGAAAAGAAATGTCCACTGGATATGGCACCGAATTCAGTTGATGACCAATATGATGGCTGTAGAGAGAAAATGGCAAATCTGGTGAAGACAAAATATCTAAAGAAGGAAATCAAAAACTCAACTGATTTTAAAATTGCTTGGAAAAAAGGGGAAGACTTTGTCAAGACCCAAAATGATAACCTGACAAAGAATCATTTAATTGCTATTTATGTGTACAGTGATAGTAATGTATATAAGCTTTTTAATCCTGAAAAAAAGTACAAACAAATGAGATACAAATGGTATTCACTTCACTTTCTGTTAACAGAAGCGATACAGATTCTGAAGAAAACACAAAAGAAATGTTATTCAACTTTTCGTGGTACCAAAGCTGAATTTAATAAGCGTGTTCTGAACAAAGAGGTTCGATTTGGCTCATTTGCTTCATCCTCTCTTGATCGTAAAAAAGCACAGGTTTTTGGAAATGTGTCTTGTTTTGAAATCTACACTTGTACAGGTGCTGATGTGTCAAAATACTCTAAGCTTCCTCATGAGAAAGAGGTGCTGATTCCTCCATATGAGAAGTTTAAAGTCACTGCTGTCAAGACAAGAAAACAGCAGAAAGATCTCTGGTGTGACACTGTGTTCACTTTGAAAAGCTCCGGAAAGAGAAGTTACCTGAACTGTGCTCTATTCAAGAAACCACCCAAGACCATAATGAAGAAATATGTTGTGTGCTGAACAAAATGCTTGAATTCACATGATAAAATCATGTACATCAGTTCCATATATAAAGAATGTTTTTCTCTCAGTTAAGTTCGATAAGTCTTTATCAGAAAACACAATTTGTTTACAGAATTTCAACATAAAGAAATAGTTATTTTTAAGTGACTCAATTCAGTGGCCTTTAAGTGATTTTATGTCTAAAACATTTCTTTATTTATACTTACACATTTTTGCTGAACAATTTTAGTGCTTGTTATCTAGATAACTGCCAGCAATATCATAGCCAAAATATCATATAGCCTTGGTTCATTATTTCCCTGAGCATCAGCATCTGACAACAAATCATCTTATAAATGACCCTTACCAAAAAGTAGTACTTCAAGTTTATTTTATTAAGTATACTTAAGTAAAGTCCAAGTATATTTTTAAGTATACTTTATGTAGTATACAAATATCAGTGTATATAAGTAGTATACTTGTAAGTGTACTATTTCAATACTCCTTGGGACTAAATGTCTGAGAAGTACATCAAATTAGACTGAAAGTATACTTTCCTATTTTTTAGTTTAAAAGAAGTATACTAATAGCACACTTGAATAAACTTATTTTTCGTAAGGGGAGTCCTACTCAAATTAGACAGACAGGAATTCAAGAGTTTTTCCTACTTGAAACCACACAGACCAGACCTTCACAAGAGCTGCATTCTCAGATGAGATGAGAAGATTCACTCTTTCATCCTTTGCCCAGTCCAGACGTGTCTCTGGTACAAGTAATAGTAGGCGAGTCTTTACTCTTTTACTCATTCGTGTAGTAAATGTAAATGTAGTAATGCAAACAAGAACAAGTTCTTAATAAACCGAAATATATCCAAATACTTGGTATTTAAAATATGACCAAAATGTCGCAATCCACAACTTCCCACTTTAATAAGTCCATAAACCAGATCGTTTTGTGAGCCATGCACAAACACAAGCTCAAAGACGCTTAAAATTAAAGGACATGGCAACACAGCACCAGAAGCGCTCTACAGAGCACGTACAAAAAAATGACACCTATGTCGACGTTGGTTTAGTTAAAATTGCAGAACATAATGAGTTGTAATATTACTTTGGTCAGTGAGTTGTTTTCCGTACCGAAACCATAATTTAGGGAATTCACTCCCTTATTTTAATGCGGTTGTCACTCCTGAAACTTCACTTGGTCAGACTTTATAGAACCATATTGTAAAATGTTATGAAATTTGTCAAAAACAATATTATAACAGCTTCAGACAATAATAGTCTGAACTTGTTAACAGATTTGTGATATAAAGCCACGTTTCTAGCATTTGTAAAACTGCATTTTCCCATCTCAAAAATATATCTAAATTACGACCTATGCTCTCAATGTCAAATGCAGAAATGTTAATTCATGCGTTCATGACCTCAAGGTTAGATTATTGTAATGCTTTATTGGGTGGTTGTTCTGCACGATTAATAAACAAACTCCAGCTGGTCCAAATTGCAGCAGCTAGAGTTCTTACTAGAACCAGGAAGTATGACCATATTAGCCCGGTTCTGTCAACACTGCACTGGCTCCCTATTAAACATCGTATAGATTTTAAAATCTTGCTTATTACTTATAAAGCCCTGAATGGTTTAGCACCTCAGTATTTGAACGAGCTCTTATTGCAATATAGTCCTCCACGTCCACTGCCTTCGCAAAACTCTAGCAATTTGATAATACCTAGAATATCAAAATCAACTGCGGGCGGAAGATCCTTTTCCTATTTAGCGCCCAAACTCTGGAATAACCTACCTAACATTGTTCGGGAGGCAGACACACTCTGTCAGTTTAAATCTAGATTAAAGACCCATCTCTTTAACCTGGCTTACACATAACACACTAATACGCCTCTAATATTCAAATCCGTTAAAGGGTAACTTCAAACCAAAGTTTGGAATATAAGTCACAGCACCTTTCAGATGATAAAAACGCGGCTTTTTCAGAAAATATGTCCATTGCTGTTACAAGATTTAAGTATAGCGACTGGTCTTGTGTCTTGTGATTACAGGACTGCAATGGAGCAGCTCTAATGTGCTATTAAATTAAAGATGAAATACCATAGAACAATAAAATGAACAGTGAAAGTTTGCTTGTACAATACAATTTTAAGGAAAAAAATTAAGTTTGAAAATAACTGAAAGAAGTATCTGTTCACTAAATGGAGCCAGGTAATATGATAATATAACTTTATTTTGGGGGGGGCAGTTCTGTACCCAATATTTAAAAAAATTACAAATGCTATGATAATGCAGGTATTGGCATCAGAAAGTACCGGAAATAAAAGTATCAGTATTGGACTCGCTCTGGAAAAAGTGGTATCGGTGCATCCCTACTTAACGTAGGAAAGATAATTTATAATAGAAATTACAGACAAGCATAATTTTAAATATTTGGAAGTCTTTATATACATTATAGAGATTATTGGCTTCAGAATTTGGACAGCACAGTGGTTCAATCGGTAACACTGTCGTCTCAAAGACAGCAAGAATGCCTCTGGTTTGAGTCCCAGCTGAGCCAGGAAGCCTTTCTGTGTGGAGTCTGCCGTAGGTTTCCTCCGGGTGCTCTGGTTTCCAGAGGAATGAGTGAGTGTGTCCCAGCACTGGGGTTGCATGAGTTAGTGGCCTCTCAGTGCTGGGTTGTGGCAGCCAGAGCATCTGGCGTAAAAGCGTGCCAAATTGGTGTATGACATCAATGTACCATTTGGGGACCTCTTGTGGCGACATTGAGGTTCGTTTGAGCTCATTTTCATTCTCCTCTCTTGATCGAAGGGTAATACAGGGTTTTAAAATCAAATCTTGTTTTGAAATTTACACTTGTGAAGGTGCTGATCTGATAAAATATTCAAAGTATCCTGAGGAGAAAGAGGTACTGATTCCATGGGCGCTGTAACGGGGGGAAGGTGAGGACGATTCCAAGGGTCAACGAGGGAGAGGGGGCCCGGCACACGATTTTTACCGAGGGGGTCCCGACATATTTCCTGCAGGAAAATACATTTGATATGACCCAACTGGCAAAATCCAACACCATCTCAGCTATTGTTTATGGAAAATGCCTTGAATAGACCTAATTGAATATGAGGACCCAAAGTTTCAGGATTTTGGCAAACAAGCATGACTGGTGCTGTGATACAGGTACATTCATCCTCATTTAAAAGCCATTTCTTTGTTGTCCAAACAGAGAAACTGGATGGTCTATAATTCAGGGCTGTTAGTCCTGTTCCTGGAGATCTTCCTGCCTGCAGAGTTCAGCTTTAACCCTGATCGAACACAGCTGTCTGTAATTATCAAATGCTCCTGAAGATCTTAATTGTAGCTGATTCAGCTGTGTTTGATCTACAGTAGGTTGGAGCTGAACTTTGCATGTACAGGATTGGACACCTTGTTTGAAACACACTTACTTGACATCAATCCCTGAGTGCACTTGTGCAGTGTGGTTACAGCACCATCTACTGGCCATTCTCTGAGATTCATTTTAACCTTTTAATCCCATAGTCATCATTCATCCTCTGTACATTCCTAGGGGCTCTTAGAAAACTCTATTTTTCACTTTTACTTTGAAGATTGGACATAGTATGTGAAGCTCAGCACTTCACATTCTAATCTCAAACATTTGTCAACATTCTCAAAAATCTAAGATTAAAAACACACACACACACGCGCGCACACACGCACACGCACACACACACACATTGGGTTTCCATGTTTTATGGGGACATTCCATAGGCCTAATGGTTTTTATACTGTACAAACTGTATGATTAAAAACACACACACACACGCGCGCACACACGCACACACACACACATTGGGTTTCCATGTTTTATGGGGACATTCCATAGGCCTAATGTTTTTTCTACTGTACAAACTGTAGATCTGCCCCTAATTGGAAACTTTCCGGCATTTTTAGATTTTCAAAAAAATTCATTCTGTATGATTTGAAGCTTGTTTCCTCAAGGGGACCAAAAATGTCTTCCTCAAGCTTTTACTTTTTTTTTTTTTTTCAGCAAATGGTCAGTACAATGAGGTGCTTCAGAGAATATTTGACCTCAAAGGGTCAAATTTAATATTATATGAGCATAGCTTTCTATGAATTTATTATGAAGTTTGCATGTTATCTCTGCACCACAATTCGGGACATAAATCACATTCTAATCACATTTTATGTGATTTTGTTATTTGCTAGTGACAAATATAAAAAATAATTTTAAAAAAATGTAACCACAAAATAAATTAATCATTTGTCAAAAATCACACCAGAATGGATAGCAATTTGTAACTTAAGTCTAAACAATAACCATTTATCATGATCCTTCTGCAGGTTCACCTGTTGTCCGTTTATATTTATTTAATTAAAATTTAATTTAATTCAGAATCTGATACGACTGATATGGAGTAAAATACTTAAACTTTAAAAAGCTAAAGCTTTTTTTTTTTTAGCCTTTCAGTTTGTCCAGTGTGAAACCACACACAGACCTTCACAAGTGCTTCAAGTTATGATGAGCTCAACAGTTTAGTTGAGCCAAATGCGTCAAGATCACACCTCAGCTGGTATACCTCAGAAAACACATGCACACACACATTAGTAGCAATATAAAAAGCAACTTCAACCTCCTCATCTCTTAAGGGTCATTGTCATCTGGCTCTGAGCGACTGACTTTTCTGTTCTTCTCTCATCATTGTTCCTGAAAACAATAAAAATAACTCAGGTAATTTTAGGTTAAAGTTACTTTTCAGATCATATAACAACATATTCCTGTTGGAGTGATAGATTTTGTATTTTGTAAATGCTGTTGTGTCTCTGGTTATCTTTCAGCAGCTGTTCTTCACTAGATCTACTAGATCATCTGAGGGATTCGACTGAATCAAGACGCTGCTGATCATTGAAGCTCTTCTTCTCATTTTAGCTGCTCTAGGACAGGTAAGCTTGTGTTCTAGTATGAATATTACAGACATGAATACTGATGATTGATCATTATGATTCCTGATGCTGCAGGAGCACAGAACAGCTGTTGACGGACATATATTTCCACTGGATATGGCACCGAATTCAGTTGATGACCAATATGATGGATGCACCAGGAAAATGGCACATCTGGTGGAAACAATATATCTGAAGAAGGAACTCAATATCTCTAGATCAAATTTTAAAGTAGCTTGGCAAGAGGGTGAAACAAACTTTAAGAAGCCAGAAAATAACTTGACAAGGAATCATTCAATCGCCATTTATGTGTTCACTGGTGATAAAGTATTTCGTGATTTCAATAATGACACTCGTTATGGTAAACAAAACTACACAAATGAGACATATGAATGGTATTCACTTCATTTTCTGTTAACAGATGCAATACAGATTCTGAAGAGAACACAAAATAGATGCTATGATACTTATCGTGGTACAAAATTTAAGTGTTCTCTTAATGTTCTCAGCAATAAGGTTCGTTTTGGCTCGTTTACATCTTCCACCTATAATCAAAACGGAGCAAAGTTTTTTGGAAATGTATCTTGTTTTGAACTCCACACGTGTGAAGGTGCTAATATTACTAAATATTCTAAGCTTTCTCGTGAGCAAGAAGTGTTGATTCCTCCATATGAGGTGTTTAATGTCACTGCTGTCAAAAACAGGACAGATCAGCCTGATCTTTGGTGTGAATCTGTGTACACTTTGAAAAGCTCTGGAAATATAAGTGACCTGAACTGTGCTCTATTCAAGAAACCAATCGAGACCATACAAAAGTATTAGGTTTTGCTCTGAGCTGAACTAAGTGATTAATATAATTTTTTTTCCTCTCAGTGTAGATCAATATTTCTTTGTCAGAAAATATACGTTCAGCACAATGAAATAATGTTATTAACTGATTTTAGTGGCCTCAGAGTGGTTTTATATTATTTTTATTTTTTCTTTATTTCTTTCTTGTTGCATCACATTACTGAACAACATTGTCGGGGTTTGCTATAGTCAATAATCTTTTATGGCAATGCAACATAATACATATTGGCAATATCAAATATTTAAAAAAATTTGTTTATTTTGTTTACTTAAAAGTAAAACTATATGAACACACTTTCATTCTATACAAAATCATTCTTTTATTATTATTATTATTAGTAGTAGTAGTAGTAGTAGTAGTAGTAGTAGTAGTAGTAGTAGTAGTAGTAGTAGTATTAGTAGTAGTAGTAGTAGTAGTAGTAGTAGTAGTAGTAGTAGTAGTAGTAGTAGTAGTAGTAGTAGTAGTAGTAGTATTAGCATGCTAATGTTCACCACTGCTGGCTAAAAATTTTCAATAAACAGTATTTGGTTAAATGGGCTTGTTGTAGTCTTTTTTATAAAAACTGTAATTGTGTTTTTCTCAGTGTACATTCAGTGAACAACTTACAACTTTTGAAATATACATTATACATTTTTTTAATAAGGCCACTAATACCCAGATAGACTGACAATTTGTGCTTGTTGTGAAACCACAAACAGACCAGACTTTCAGACGTGTTGCATTATCCGATGAGCTAAACTGGTTTACATGAGCTGGATGCATCAACATCACACTTCAGCTATATATAGATGCCTCACAGCAAGCTAAATACAGAATGAAAGTTAACTTTGTAGTAACACATTTGAACTCGGTAATGATATTCTAAATATGTTCTAAAGTTACCTATTCTTTGACTTTTGTTAAATTAATAATTTGTTTAGGAGCTGTTGATATTGTTGAATGGCTGAATTCTGTTTGAGATCCTTAATGGGAGAATAATTTATAAAGTTAATGAGAGACTGAATGAACGTAAATGTTCAAATTATGAAAAGTGTAGGAGTAATAAACAATGGTTTCTACCTACTCCATTTTGGTCAAGATATTTTTTATTTATTTGTATAGTTTTTGTTAAGTTTGTTAATCTTTAACACACAAAATACATGAAATAAACATTTTTATTTAAAATCCTCAATATTAAAGTTTCCACTTCCATCTGAAACAATCTTTATGCAAGCTTTATGTAATTGTTTGTACTAAAGCATAAAAATACCATAATATGTTTGCAGATATTTAGGAAACATGCTAAGTTCACATACTTGTTTCTGAGAAAAACAACGCTACAGCCAGTTATTCTACTTTGAAATGTGGGTTCTGTGTCGGAATGTCTGTTTTTGTTTTGGTCTGTGTGATTCCGCCCTCTTCTAATTTACCCAATAGTATTTCGACACCCCGGATTGCAAGTTTGGCAGAAAACCCAGCGTATTGCAGCCATGGAAGCCAGCGAATAAACTGGGTCAGAGATAGCAGATTCTACTTGACCTAAAAAGTCTCATCATCCATCAAAAAGCCATATAAAAAGAGGCATATTAAAACATGGATAAATCAGCTCATCAACTTTTTTTGGAGCAATGTTGTTTGGGTACTTTCCCATTGAAAATGGGTAAAAAAATTATATCTGGATACATTAGATCGGTCGTGGGCCTTGTGTTTCACCTGGTTGCCCATTGATGGCAACATTGCCAAAAGTTGCCCTGTGAATAATCATCCTTAGGCTCGTCGCCTTCCATTGTCAATGCTCATTCCTGTTGCATTTGTATCCTCAATCTGGCAACCCGCGGCTGAAGAGCGGGAGGAACAATATTTTGAATTTGGACTGTGGTACCCATTTCAACCGCTAGGTTTGACAATGCACCTTTAACCTTTCCAAGAAATGTTTGACATAAAAATAAATGGATTTAAGTTTAACAATATGCTTTTTAGTTGTTACGGCAAACTACTACTTCTGCGCTATTTTCTCCAATCTGCAAAGACATCGTTTCAGAAAATATGCGTGGTCAGTCAGTGGACACAGTGCGGTGATAGGCGAAAGTATACATCCATAAATCCGTGTGCATACTGAGATTAGTTTTCTTTCGTGTCTTCTTGCACTTATATGTAAAGATACACAAATATAGTTGACATAAAAGAAATCAAATTGGATCCGTCTATTCGGTCTTAAAATGACAGCAGCCTAATAAACCTGCTGCTGTCTGTGTCATTAATGTCAATCACAACAAAACACAAAATGCTGTTGAATAACTTTTTGCTTTCATAAGTATTAATCTATACTTAATTTATAAAGTGAAGACTATGAAATGTTATTTTACATCAAGGAACTTTGCTGCCGTACCATGGGTGCAGCAGGCGCAATGATATTACACAGCGCCTGAAAATAGTCCCCAGCACGCTCCCTGTGCAAGCAGGTGGTCACGTTGGTTATGTTGACGGAAGTTAGCCTATTTTCAGGTGATGCATAATATCATTGCGCCTGATGCACCCATGGTACGGCAGCCAAGTTCCTTGATTATTACGCCGGAGTATAGTTCCTAGCCATATCGGCCTAGAAAATCACAACTTTTCATTTTCCGTCGGTCTTAGTACACGATGTAACTACAGAAGAGTCAAGTTTTAAATAAGAAAAATATAGAAACTCTTTGGTCATTTTTGAGCGAGATGCTAACGGTCTAATCAGATTCAATGATCTATGCTAAGCTAAGCTAAAAGTGCTACCGCCAGACCCAGAGATCGGCTGAATGGATTCGAAAAACGGTAAAACTCAACTGTTTAACTCTAGGGGAGTTGGAAAATGAGCCTATTTTCAAAAATAGTGGAGTGTTCCTTTAAAATGCAAAGAATATATATTCCATTCGTTGTTATTAACAACATAAAGTGAATTAATCATAAGATTTCAGGGTTTCCCAAACTGAGGGAAAATTTTATGAGGGAACTGCATGGAGTTTGCGAGTTCAATGAAAAGCTAACAATTAATAAAGTCATAAAAAAGTCAAATTCAAATAAATTATTTTAAAGTAACATCAATCAAAATAAAAAACTTACTAAAAAATTTAATGTTTTGCTTACCTGCCTGTCATGTAGGCATTTTAGAAAGGAAAATGTAAAAGATTAAAAAGAATTAGGGAGAATCACTATATATATAAAGACAAGTTTTCATTTTGTAGTACATTGTCTTTTTATCTTATTACATTTAGTTTGGACTGCAAAGTTGTGTAAAATGTGACTTATTTTATTGTGTTCACCTCTTTGTAACTATATACAAAGCAGCGATTTCATATGAATTTGTACAATTTGATTTGTACAAAAACATGATTTTTAGAAACAAATAGGCTAAGCATGAAGGAATACCTCCTAAACCTAACCCTTCCTCAGAAAGAAATCGTTTGAAATTTTTGCATTCACAACCAGTTTGCAGAAGCATAAAATAGATAGGCCTACAAATGACCATGAGAGTATGTTAGATTCAAACAACATGAATGAATTACAAACACACCCTTAGAATAAAAAGGTACAAAAGCTGTCACTGGGGCATTACTTTTCAGAAGGTACACTTTTGTACCTTTTTACCCCTAAAGGCGCATATAGTAGCCTACCTAAAATGCACCTAAATAGTAGGCCCCTACCTTTTGAAATATTAGTATTAGTACCTTAATAGTGCATAGTACCTTTTTTTCCTAAGAATGTACTTTTTAAAAATTATGCAGATATATATGTGAATTTTAAGGTAGGCTAGATGTTACAGTGCTGCAAAATGGTTAAAACATTGCAAAGCAGCATGCAAAGATTTATTCCGTGCATCCATATTTTGCAAATGTGTAAGAGAAAGAACAGTTTTATAAAATACATGTCTCAGTATGCATTCCCCAAAACAATATCATTATATAATTGCAAAGCCTTGTCTGCTTAGTTGGCCATGGGATCCCAAAGCACCCTTCGAAGCCCCGCAAAAGCTTGTACCTTGCATGGTTTAAAGTAAAACAAACTCTCCCCAGATATATGTTCCCCAGATGGTGGTGTCGCCCTGAACTGACAGAAGTTGAAGCGAGTACACACGCTAACAGGAAGCGCGCACAATAGCCACCCAGCAGTTCTGCTCAGAAGACGTGAGCCCCTGACACTGCATTTATTGTTCAGCTCTCATTTCCTGCCGTTGAATACAAATAAATATTTTTTTTTGAATACGACAAGACTAAAAAGACGTGCAAGGTATGTCATGCGTAGGATGAAGTAATGGCTATTTTTGACTGAAGACATGGTTCTTCTTCTGGAAATTGCTTGTTCATAAAGTATGTTAAGGACCTTGTAATGATGCTATATTTAATTTGCTTGTCATTAAATCATCATCTAATTACCAAGAGAAATGAATAACAACAACAGGTTGAGAAAATATAGGTCTCATAACTGTGTTCACAATGCAGTTTTAACTCGTGTATTTCTAGTTGATTGCCTTAAATTATTCAATTTAAAATGAGTCTAAAAGCAGTAATGTGCTAAATATAAACATATTTGTGACTCAGCTAAAACCATGGGTTTGACATGTATAACCATGACTGGAAAGCTGAGTCTCATCAGACTGAAGATGCTCTCAACCAAAAACACTGAAAGGTCAGTACAGTCACACTCTGTTTAGTCCATCTCAGGCTAAAGTTCACGGATGATAAAAACAAGATGATGAGTGAGCAATAAGTTAACACACACACACACAACAGCAGGGGGAGCAGGCCACTCCCGAGCAGTGTTGCCAAGTCCGCGGTTTCACCGTGGAATTGGGCTACTTTAAAGGGGTCATATGATGCGATTTCAAGTTTTCCTTTCTCTTTGGAGTGTTACAAGCTGATTGTGCATAGATAAGATCCCTGAAGTTGCAAAGACTAAAGTCTCAAAACCAAAGAGATATTCTTTATCAAAGTTAAGACTCTGCCACGCCCCCCTAAAACGGCTCGTTCTAACACGCCCCCACATATCTACCCCACTATGTGGAAATATTAGCATAATGCCACCCAAATGTGCACGCAAAGAAAGAAAGCGTGGTTTCAGTAACCGCAGTTAGGGTTGAAGCAGCCATGTCAGGGAGACGCCGTGTGCTTCTAGGCGAAAGCAAAATCACTTTATTTGGCCTTCCGACCCATGGTACGGCAGCCAAGTTCCTTGATTATTACGCCGGAGTATAGTTCCTAGCCATATCGGCCTAGAAAATCACAACTTTTCATTTTCCGTCGGTCTTAGTACACGATGTAACTACAGAAGAGTCAAGTTTTAAATAAGAAAAATATAGAAACTCTTTGGTCATTTTTGAGCGAGATGCTAACGGTCTAATCAGATTCAATGGGGAGTTGGAAAATGAGCCTATTTTCAAAAATAGTGGAGTGTTCCTTTAATAGAAGTTAATTGATAAATAAAATCTATTTATGACATTATTTTACACAGATCTCTGTGTGGAGCACTGGCTGTTGTCAGACTCCTTGTGCAATCAAAAATCTCACTGCATTATTACAATTAATGGCAAAAGGATTGTTTGGAAATGTAAACCGATATTTCATACTGACACAGTACAGAAAAAGATTAAATCCATATTTTTTGTTGGTGAAAATACTAATGGCCTAAGACTTTTGCACAGTACTGTACATCTCATTACATCCAATATCTTTTTACATTTACACTCCATACAGGATTTACCTTCAGATCCACTTTCCTGCAGACTTTTAGCTCCAAACTGGATTACATACACCTAGCTGCAACTCTGTAGTGATCCTGAAGACCTTGATTAGCTTGTTCAGGTTTGATTGAGGGTTGGAGCTAAACTCTGGAGGAAAGTGGATCTCGAGGTCCAGAGTCGAGGACCCCTGCTCTATGTATTCTTAAGCACTTACTTTGAGGTTTGCTCAGATTATTAATGAGCTGGATTACTCACTATTCATAGGTCTAACCTTGAACCCTTATAACCTAAAAACTGTGTGCAGTCAGTAGAGCCAAAAATATCAAACTGATCCATCACTGTGCCAAGAGCTGATCAAAATATAATTCAAACTAAATTGTAATGTTTTCTGGAGACAATTTGAGTGGCGTTTATCTGTGTGCTGGACTTGATCAAAAGTCACGTTTTAGGACCTACAGCAAATGACCTTAATTTCAACATTGCTATCTGTTGAAAACAGATGCGTGCTGCTAGAAGATTACCACATAAATTCTAAAGAATTTTAAATCATTTTTAATGTCACTTCATTCAGATCTGCACCTTTGCACGTTTTGCAAGCATTCTTTTTGTGATTACTTAAGAATCTGAGTGAGTGTTCACATAAATGCTATCCAAATGACCTTTCTGCACCTTTTCAACCTCTTCTGCTCACCAAGTCTGCATTTATTTGATCCACAACACAATAAAAAAAACTTAATTTAATGAAATATTATCACAATTTAAAATAACTGTTTTCTATTTGAGTATATTTTAAAATGAAATGTATTCTCGTGATACAAAGCAGAATTTTCAGCATCATTACTCCAGTCTTCAGTGTCACATGATCAGAAATCATTCTAATATGCTGATTTGCTGCTCAAGAAACATTTAATTATTATTATCAATGTAAATAGCTGTGCTGCTTTATATTTTTGTGGATTCTTTGATGAATAGAAAGTTCAAAAGAACTACATGTATTTGAAATAGAAATCTTCTGTGCAGTGTAAATGTCTTTACTGTCACTTTTGATCAATTTAATGAATCCTATAATGCATATTTTTAGGAATCTATAAAACATGTTGATATATATGTATATAATATTTATGCAATGATACACAAAAACCCTGGTTTTTTTTCCTTTTGAACTCAGGCTTAGGTTATCTATTTCATCAACAAATTCATGCAAATTCACCATTGCACCAATTATTATGAAATCAGATTGCTACAATATACACTTCAGCTATTATTTCTTAAAACACACACAGACACACACATTATCAGCATTATAAAAAGCCACTTTCCTCATATGGCTTGAAGAGTCATTGTCGTCTGCCTGTGAGCGACTGACTTTTCTGATCTTCTCCTCTCATCATTGCTCCTGCGATCCTGAAAAATAACAAAAAAAAGACAACCGAATCTGACAAAAAGAGACAACAATATTCTCAGGTAATATTACACTTTCATTAGTGAACATCACAGACTTAGGTCATTATTTCAAACAGTTCTGCTATATGTCAGAATATACCAATACAAATTTAAACATTTTATTTAGTATTTGTAAAAGGCTGTTGTGTTTCTTGTCTTTCAGCATCTGCTCTTCACTAGATCTACTAGATCATCTGAGGGATTCGACTGAATCAAGATGCTGCTGATCATTGAATCTCTTCTTCTCATTTTAGCTGCTCTAGAACAGGTAAGCTTGTGTTCTAGTATGAATATTACAGACATGAATACTGATGATTGATCATTATGATTGCTGTTGCTGCAGGATCACAGAGCTGCTGCTGTTTCAGAACAGATATTTCCACTGGATATGGCACCGAATTCAGCTGATGACCAATATATCGGCTGTAAGGGGAAAATGGCACATCTGGTGAAGACAAAATATCTAGAGAAGGAAATGAAAAACTCAGCTAAATTCAAACATTATTGGCAAAACAGTGAAAAGTTTGTCAAGTTTCCAAAAGATCATTTAACAAGGAATCATTTAGTCGCTCTTCATGTGTACACCGGTAAATATATATATCGTCAGTTTAACGATGACACTCGTTACGGTAGAAAACAGTACAAACACAAGACATTCTCATGGTATTCACTTCACTTTCTGTTAACGGAAGCGATACAGATTCTGAAGAAAACACAAAATAAATGCTATTTAACGTATCGTGGTACTACAGCTAATTTTGATAAGTATGTTCTGAACAAAGAGATTCGTTTCGGCTCATTTACGTCTTCCTCTCTCAATCTTAAAGTAACGCAAGGTTTTGGAACTAAATCTTGTTTTGAAATCATAACTTGTGAAAGTGCTGAGCTGACAAAATATTCTCAGTATCCTTACATAAAAGAGGTGCTGATTCCTCCATATGAGAAGTTTAGAGTCACTGCTGTCAGGACAAAACAATATTATAAAGATCTCTGGTGTGACACCGTTTTCACTTTGAAAAGCTCTGGAAGAACAAGTTACATGAACTGTGCTCTGTTCAAGAAACACTAAAAACATGTGTTGCATTGAAAAAAAAGTGTTCTGAATTGACATGATGTAATCATCAGTTCCACACAAATTGATATCACTTTTTTTCCTCCGAATAATTCTTTTTCAGAAAACAATTTGTTTGTATCATTTTAACATGATGAAATAAAGTTATTTTAAGTGACTCAATTCAGTGTCCTTAAAGTGAATAAATGTGTCTCTAATTCTTGTCTTCATTTATACTTAAATCTTTTTGCATCACATCACTGAACTAGTTTAGGAATTGCCTTTTAGCTTTACGTAATTGTTAGCAGTAGTGTGATAACTGCTAAGTGACGTTTTGAGTGAAATGCAGCATAAAATATATATTTCCAAGACATTCAGGATTTATTTATTTATTGTTAGGATAACATGGATTTTTACATGCATCTCTTTTGTTGACAACTGAAGCTAGACTGAATAATCAGACTCCTGGCTAATTTAGAATAGGCTATTGAAACAGTTGTTTTAATGCAACAATGTTCTATATGTTAACATTACTTAGTGAAATAAAGATAACACTTTTTTCAGCATTTCTTAATCTTGGTTAATGTTAATCATTTTAATTAATACATATACTAATACATTTTAATATTTCAATTTGAAATAAATTATTATGAATGAAGATGAATGAACAATTAAGGATAGTAGGCCAACACTGAAAAAACTGGCATAGAAACAATTTCCCCTCAGAACTTGCTAGTAAATTTCACAGTTAGTTACAAAGAAACGGCAAGTAACACACTGAATTAAATGTGAAATTTAGAAGTAGAATGACTGAAATAATATCTTCTTGTAAAACACTCCAAAAATCATTGTTACAGTGTATAATTACAAGTTAACATTAACGTAAATTAATAAATGCCTTAAACCCAGCAAGCCTATTCACAATGAATTACGCTTCTAAACTGCAATATTTAACATCTACATAATAAGTGTGTTGGGAGAAACGAGTTGGAAGTTAAAACCACATAATGTCATTTTGGTATAAAATTTAAAAAGTTATCTTTTGAAAACAGATGAGTGCTGATCAAACGAAAAAAATAAGTATATTTCATCTGAAGATTACAACATACATTTCATATTTTTTAATGACCTGCACAGTTCTGGTCACTTCTTTCTAACATAAACACAGTGTCACACCAGAGATCTTTCTGATCTCTTCTGGTTTTGACAGCAAGTCTTGGTTTTAAAAACAAGATATGTGACCCTGGACCACAAAACCAGTCATAAGGGTAATTTTATCGTAATTGAGATTTACACATCATCCGAAATCTGAATAAATAAGCTTTCCATTGATGTATGGTTTGTTATGATAGGACAATATTTGGCCGAGATACTAAATATTGAGAAAAAATCTAAATATTGAGAAAATCGCCTTTAAAGTTGTCCAAATGAAGTTCTTAGCAATGCATATTACTAATCAAAAATGAAGTTTTGATATATTTACGGTATTGAGAAAATCGCCTTTAAAGTTGTCCAAATGAAGTTCTTAGCAATGCATATTACTAATCAAAAATTAAGTTTTAATATATTTACAGTAGGAAATTTACAAAATATCTTCATGGAACATGATCTTTACTTAATATCCTAATGATTTTTGGCATTAAAAAAAAGCAATAATTTTGACCCATACAATTTATTTTTGGCTATTGCTACAAATATACCCAATCGACTTAAGACTGGTTGTGTGCTCCAGGGTCACATATGTTTTCCAAACCTTCTGCATCTGTATGATCAAGAGAGCAGGAAGAAATCAGCCTAAATGTATGAAAATGAAAAAATTATTCTAATAAACAGGAAAAAAATGTAAAGCTGTATTACTTTTATTTTTTGATGCTTGAATACCCCTTTTCATCTTTGGTGTTGTTTGATTGTTCTCGTATGCAATCATACACGCTTCTTAATACAAAAACTTTCCTTTGTTAATTTCATTTGAGCTCGGAGTTAGGCTTGTGGTTAGAGACGGGACATCCTGTTTACTTCTCTAGATTGCACGTTTTCATGCGAATTCGCCATTGCATACAATTACTATGAATTCTCAAGAAATCGGGTTGAAAGGTTCACCTGTCCAGTTTGAAACCACACCAACCAGAGAAAGCTATTACTTCTTAAAACACACACACACACACACACACATATTATCAGCGATATAAAAAGCCACCTTCTTCATCTCTTGGTTTGAAGAGTCATTGTCATTTGGCTGTGAGCAACTGAATTTTCTGATCTTCTCCTCTCATCGTTGAGCGTCTGAAAATTAACGAAAAGAAAACAGAATCTGACAAAAAGAGACAACAATATTCTCAGGTAAGTTAATATAATAAAGGTTAATAACTCATAATTTCTGCTAATTTGCAGAAAATACTAGTTGCACAAATTGTCTTGTGTAAGGAATTAATTAAGAAAATGATTGTGCAACATATTCCTACAGGAGTAATAGATTTAGTATTTGTGTAATACTTTTGTGTCTGGTTTTCTTTGAGCATCTGTTCTTCACTAGATCTACTAGATCATCTGAGGGATTCGACTGAATCAAGATGCTGCTGATCATTGAAGCTCTTCTTCTCATTTTAGCTGCTCTAGGACAGGTAAGCTTGTGTTCTAGTATGAATATTACAGACATGAATGCTGATGATTGATCATTATGATTGCTGTTGCTGCAGGATCACAGAGCTGCTGGTGCAGGACTGAAATTGGATATGGCACTGAATTCTGTTGATGACCAATATAAGGGCTGTACATCGAAAATGGCACATCTGGTGAAGACAAAATATCTAATGAAAGAAATCAATAACTCACCGCAATTTAAAATTGGTTGGCAAGTGGGTGCAATGTTTGTCAAGTTCCCAAAAGGTTACTTGAAAAGGAATCATTTAATCGCCATTTATGTGTACAGTGATAATAACGTATATCAGCATTTCAATCCTGACAATCGTTATGGTAAAAAACAGTACAATCACAAGACCTACAAATGGTATTCCCTTTACTTTCTGTTAACAGAAGCGATACAGATTCTGAAGAAAACACAGTATGGATGCAGGTTTACTTATCGTGGTACAAATGTTGAATTTAATAAGGATGTTCTGAACAAAGAGGTTCGTTTTGGCTCATTTGCTTCATCCTCCCTTGATTATAACATTGCACGAGGTTTTGGATCTAAATCTTGTTTTGAAATCTACACTTGTGAAGGAGCTGATGTGGCAAAATATTCTAAGTATCCTCATGAGAAAGAGGTGCTGATTCCTCCATATGAGAAGTTTAAAGTCACTGCTGTCAAGTCGAGAAAATATCAGCCTCATCTCTGGTGTGAAACTGTGTTCACTTTGAAAAGCACTGGAACAAGAAGTTACCTGAATTGTGCTCTATTCAAGAAACCTCCCAATTATAATGGTTTTTACTGAAAAAGTGCTTTGAATTCATCAGTTCCATGTTAATATTTTTTATATTTTGTTATTTCCTCTTCAATAATTCTGTCAGAAAACAGATTTTGTTTTCATAATGAAATAAAGTATATACACAATGCAACAAAAACAGCTGTCACTCATTTTCTTTTGTTCATTCATCTGTCATTTGTTCAATGTGTCCGTACATTTCACAACCCTTTTTCATGAGAAACGACAGAAACTAATATAACTTGGTGAGCAGTCAATTTATAGGCAAATAGACCATAATAGAAACTACCAGGCATTGTGTCAATACACGGCAAATGTGATGCTCAAGCTAAAGGATGTTCTGTCATGACAACTCTCGGAGGGATTGGCATGGCAATGTACATGACAATGTTAATGTATTTGGTCTTGGCGGAATAGATCTGCTACGCTGCTGCAGCAGAGCAAGTACCGAGACTTGCTACTGCCAATACATCCACAACATGCTGCTGTGAGCATGTAAGAAATATTGCTGCTGCAAATATAACATACATGAAATAACCCCCACATACATGAATCACCTCGTAGCAGATCTATACAGGTGGAGCTGGGGAAGGTGGAGGGTTTCTGAAGCAAGCTGCACTGCTACGGCAAGCACTAGTCATATATTTGAATGTTGAGCAGCGAGCTCATTGGCTACCGATACAGGAGAGAACCAATCAGCTGTGCCATGTGATAATGATGTCATTAGGTCAGATTGAGTTAGACCTATCGGACTGCGCCATCTAGAGTTTCATGCCAAAACTCTGTATATTTGCTACGACTCCTTCCACAACATGTAGCAGAAGCCTGACCATATTTTCTTCATTTACAAATATGTTACACGCGCAGAGGAATGATGGAGACAGCTCTAAACCACAAATACTTCTTATTGGCTTACCGTAGTGATTTGGGCAAAAACACGGTTTGGAATTTTTTATTTTTCATATACCCATTCATTATTTAAAATTTTGTTGATTGAAAAAAAACCCCCATACATTTATTACAGTTATTTTGTAAATAAAAATACACAATGACCATTTATGGTCAGACTTATTTATACTTATTTTAATGCTTTTTTTTTTCTAAGCATTTTTTTTATATATTCCTTTTACCATTAATGATAAAATATTTGTTTCTAAAACAGACGTTTCATTCTTATTTCATTCTTAAAACATTATAAATAGACCATCTAAAAAAAAATAATAATCCAACGAACTATTGCCGTTTTCAGGTTTTCATTTCCCTAACCAATGAGTATTTTACTACACATTTCTATTGATACTGTGGTTCGATACTGTGCTAAAATCAACAAATTAAAAAATGCAAAAATAACAGGACAAACCATGTCTACTGATATTTATTTTCTTTTCCTATAAAAAGGCAAAATTACTGTATACAATTAAACAAAACGGAAAGCAGGGGAAACCTTTTTACTTAGTATAAGTTTCCTGGTATGAGTTTCTCTGGGAAGCTAAAACAGTTGTGTGCAATAAAATACAGTGAAGTCCAGATTTCAGCCATTTCTCAGACGTTCTCCACCTTAATGATGTTCAGCTCGGGCTCGTGGGGTGAAACCGGAAGACTAGAGGACTGGTTAGGGGGGCTGCAAGCCTGGAATGACCCACCTGCACTGGTGGAGGGCATGTCTACTGATTTGTTATCCATCCCCGTAAAGGAGTCTGTGTGCGGCTGAGTGTACTGGAGTGCGCTGGGCGCGAATGTTTGCGTGAAAGTCGGCGTGCGCGCTTGTGCGTGGGTGAACGGGGGCCCGCCGGAGGTCGGGCACTGCTGAAACCCGTTCATGGTAGGTGGGCTGAGCTGGTCCAGAGAAAACACCTCAATGCTCTCCAGACCGGAATCATGGATCTCGTTGTATCGCGTCTGGGCTTGGCTGCACTGAGCGTAAGCACCCTGACCGGTCGCAGTCTGGCCGAAGGGCGCAGAGGAGGCCAGGGAACAAGACGCTGGTAACGTTGGCGCAGATGTAGACTGCAGAGGCTCAAATTTGGATGAGAGATTCTGCAGGGTGCCGAGGATCTGCTTCTGGACTTGGGTCTGCTGGGCTTGTTCTCTCTCCAGTCGGCCTTGATGGTCCACCATCATCCTCAACGCCAGTCCCAAACTTCTCAGCTCGGAGCCCAACAGCTGGATCTGTTCCTGCAGGCCGCTCAAGGCTCCAGGGTCCAGGCCGCTCCGCTGGGGAGGAGGTGAAGGCTGGTTGCTCACGTTTTGGACCCGTGCAGGGGGGGCTGAATTTTGGGACGTCATCCCAGTGGTGGATGGGTCGGGGAGGTGGATGCCGACACGTGGAGGGTGTTGAGGAGCGCGAACGGGAACGCCGACCCGCTGGTGCATCAACCTCCTATGAGGACTGGCTCCTTGGTGCAATGATCTCTGGGAAATAAAAATGTAATTAAGCCCTCAATCTACATTGGTGAGAATAATGATATTAATAATACATTATACTATATTAATTTTAGCATTATTATTATTAACATTACATTTTTTTATTATATTTTATTAAATTAATTAAAAATAATTCTGCATATTGGTTGTGGGACACTTAAAGTCACCATGAAATCAAAATTGACAATTCTTGAAATACTGCACTGTTTCTTATAAATGATTTATCCGTACATTATTTTTTTTTCATGTGCTCTCGTATTCTTCAATCAAAATAACTCTTCAGTGACATCTCTTCTCTGATGACAGGTTTACTGGGGTGAGGGTGGGATCAACCTGTCACTCACATGAGATCCACCAATAGCAAACCAATCAATTCCCCATGGACAAAATCAAGCCCCGCCTAGGGTTGGGCGATGTCTGCAGTGAAACATCGTGATGGACGATGACATCAGGGGGCGGGGCCGAAGAGTCCTTGTGATTGCGAATCTCAAAAGTGAAAGTAAAATGAGAGCGTGCAATCGAAAGCGGTTTCAATAGCGGCTCCCTGATGCCCGCAATTTATATACAGTCGCCTCTACTTACCCAACGATATAATTGCGAGAAAAAGTACTGAAATATTTTTTTTTATCCTCCCATCTCGTAGGCTATTTATTCCCTTTAGGGTTTCCCAAAACCTTGTCTTCTGTAAATCATATATTAATAAGATTTTTTGCATCACTTTTTTTTAATTAAGTATATTACCATGTAATGTGCACGTTTTACATTTTTTTATTACTGTAATGCAGTCATTTTTATAAAGAAATAACTTAAAATAATTGCAAAAAAATGATACCAGATAACAACTAATACCATAATGTATAAATACATTACAATTTCTAATTATAATAAAATGTTGTAACAAAATAGTTTTTTTGCATTATAGTCATGAGAATTAGAGGTGAAATGTGCATAATTACCATGAAAATAGTCAAATTATTAGCAGGCATTACTCCAGTCTTCAGAATCACATGATCCTTCAGAAATCATTCAAATATTTCTGATTATTATCAATGTTGAAAACAGTTTTGCTGCTTCATATTTTTGTGAAAACTGTAATAATTTTTTCCCCATGACATCGTCTATCGGCCCAACCCTAGCCCCGCCCTACATTTTTTTCTTGTTCGAGAAGCCATTTCACTTGGATATACATCACAATAGGGAAGAAAAGACTATCGCAAATTCCATTTCATGCCGACTTTGATCAACAAATAGTTATTACTGGTTATAAAAACCTTTTTTTTAAAATCTCTCTCTAATCATAATAGTGCTGGATTGATGATGATGTTTCATAACTAACCATGTGTGGAGGTCTGGCTGTAGTCAGGTCATAAGAAGCCGTCTGAGGTAACGCAAGCTTTCTGCCTTCAGATCCAGAGAAACAGGACGGGTCTCGTCTCACTGACAGCGACACCTGCTGGCCACTCTGTGGAACGCTGTCTCTGACCTTCACAAAACACATGCAAGTTATTAAAGGTAAAAAACCACACACACAAAAAAAAAAAATTATAATAATTAT
>NW_015653482.1:90553-97217 GCF_001515625.1 Sinocyclocheilus rhinocerous
TATATATATATATTAAAAAATCACAAAACCTTGTCTTCTGTAAATCATATATTAATAAGATTTTTTGCATCACTTTTTTTTAATTAAGTATATTACCATGTAATGTGCACGTTTTACATTTTTTTATTACTGTAATGCAGTCATTTTTATAAAGAAATAACTTAAAATAATTGCAAAAAAATGATACCAGATAACAACTAATACCATAATGTATAAATACATTACAATTTCTAATTATAATAAAATGTTGTAACAAAATAGTTTTTTTGCATTATAGTCATGAGAATTAGAGGTGAAATGTGCATAATTACCATGAAAATAGTCAAATTATTAGCAGGCATTACTCCAGTCTTCAGAATCACATGATCCTTCAGAAATCATTCAAATATTTCTGATTATTATCAATGTTGAAAACAGTTTTGCTGCTTCATATTTTTGTGAAAACTGTAATAATTTTTTCCCCATGATTCTTTGAATTGAAAGTTAAAAAGAACAGCTTTTATTTGAAATAGAAACATTTTGTTACATTATAAATGTCTTTACTGTCACTTTAATCAATTTAATGCATCCTTGCTGAATAAAAGTATTTCTTTTCTAAAAAAAAAATCTTACTGACCCCAAACTTTTGAACAGTGCTGTATGTATATGTTAGTACACTCCACCCACCCGTGCTCTATGGAGCAAAGCCTTATCCAGCAGTCGTTTACGAGCCACTAGCACAGGATTGGCAGGTGAAGGTGTGTGTCGTCGTCTTATATAATTAGCACCACTCATCGCTCCCGTTCCCACTGCTGAACGCGGCCCTTGGACACCAGTGTGCGGAGTACCCTGTGCCAACGAGGTGACGCTGACAATCCGGATGTCCTCATCTTGTTCCCTACCTTGTGCCACCCTTATACCTGCCGAACCCGTCCTGGAAGACTGTCCTCCTCTCGCATCCGAGGACGATCCGGCCTGCTGGGAGGCAGCGACTCGAGAAGCTTCTCTGAGGAGGTTCCTCAGCTGCTGATCACTCCAGCCGGCTGGCCGCGTCTCACAGCTGGTCACGTCTCTGGCTGCTGTTTGCACCGGCACCGGATGGCTGCTGTTCGCAGCCGCTCCGTCCTGTTTTCGAGCTCTCCCTTGAAACTCCTTCAGGAAAAGGAAGATGGCCTGTGCAGACACCTTGATGTTCTCCAGCTCCAGCACGGCTTTGATCTTACGGAAGCTCAAACCTGCTTCCCGCAGCTCCACCACCTTGCGCTTGGCAGCGTCGTCCAGTCTGCCCATGCTGGAGACCACAGTACCGACACTGAAAAGCTGGTTGGTTCAAGCAGATCCTGAAATCAAAAACAAAAGTGATGTTACCTGGAAAATTATGTTCAGAATGAAAGACTACGTCCACACAGTGTTATAAATTAAATATAAAGACTAATTAAATATAAAGACTATGTCCACACATAGAATTATAAATATATATTTGGCAAATATATATTTTTATAACATACATACATACATACATACACACACTCACATACATATATACATATATATATATATTGGTAATACAAATATTAAATAACTGAAAACGTAAAAGATCTTGTTTGAGATTCAGGGTTATTATAGTTAACTAAAACTGAAACTAAAATACATACCATTAAAACCTTGTTTTCTACTTGAAATAAAATAAATGTTAACTGGAATTAAATAACATATAAAAAACTTTTCATTTTAGATTTAGTTTCACATGACAAAATTTATAAATATAATAAATACATTATATTACATTACAATATTTTGATAATACTCAATGATATATATATATGTGTACAATATTTATATTCATTATTTTAATTTCATTATTTCATTAATTAATAAAGAAGGAACGTTGTTGGATTCAGGGTTATTATAGTTAACTAGAACTAAAACTGAAGCTGACTTAAAAAAAAAAAACATTTTTGTGACTTGAAATAAAACGTTAGAATAAAACTAGAATAAAATAACAAAACACGTGTGTGTGTGTGTGTGTGCGTGAGTATACACACACACAAATATATAAACAAAAACCACTAAAAATGACAAAAACAAAGCAAACACTGAATGGATTAAATTATAAATACAATTTATTATAATATGTTGAGATTATATATATATATACACACATATACGCACACACACATACATAGATTATATTTAGTGCATCCAATAAATATCTTTATTAGTGCATCCAAAATAAGTTTTTGTTTATATAGGTGTGTGTACTGTGTATATTTATTATGTATATATAAATACACACACATGCATGTAATACCATTTCTATACAATACCAAAATATAATTTTGGGATTTCTTAAAATGATTTAGAAGAAGAAGAAGAAGAAGAAGAAGAAGTATATACTGCATACTGCGTATTATTTGTTTATATTCCCAACAGTAATGCTATCACGTTCCACACTGGTTTTTAGCTGGTCTGCCAGTCTGCCAAACACCAGGAAAACAGACCACCAGAATCAGTTAACCACCTTAGACTGGTTTTTTTTTTTTTTTCTCAAAAGGGTTAGACCAGCTGCCATTTTCCAAAAACTGAAACCAGTTGAAGATTTTCAAGCAGGGGGCAAGTTCAGATTTATGTAGCGACAATGCATAGGTATCTAGTGCACTAAAACACAATGGAAATCAAGCATCTCTCACCTACTGCGACTTTGCTCTTCTGTTATTTATGTTTAACGCGACGATCTGCTCCATTATAAAGACACATGGCAATGCTCGCATGCATATCCGTAACGTGCGTCTGATAAAGTCAACACAACAACAGTATGTGTCGTTGTAACGCACACATTAGTGCTTTACTTTATGACCATTGCATTAACACACGCCCCGCCTCCGTGCGCCTGTCGCAGGATCAACGTCGTCACGCCTGCGTGCTCACGCAAACGTCAATAAGACGCGACGGTAGTTACACTCCTGAGGTTGTCGCGCTTTGCTCATTCATCATGTAAGTTTGACTCTTTATTTTGATTAATATTTATAATACGCGACCACTTTTGTGTCGTATATGAGGTTGAGTGCACGCAGAGAGATACTAGCGGTGCTTATTGTTATTAATTATCGACATTTTGCCTAATCGGGTTCAATATCGGCGGGATTAGCATTAGCTCAGCGCGTTGAATGAACCGAGTCAATAAACGTAATTTGTGGAAAATAAATAAAGCCGTCAAATGTTAAGGATTTATATTATTTATATGTAATAAAATATCTGTTTTTATACTTTTAAGGTAGGAATTTCCATGCAGTGCATTTGCTAGTCTAACTTACACGTTTAATGTCTTTGGTGAAAAATGCGAATGTTTGATATTTACTACTTTATTTAAAACGATTGTTTTATATGCTTGGATTATTCTAAACAATCAACTTTCGATTTATATGAAGTGCACTGCATTGAAACAAAAACAGGTTGTTTGCTATCTATCTATCTATCTATCTTTAAAATCATGTGCCATGGCATTCTTTGTAATAAATTTGCAAATTTTGAACTTAGTAATAATCTTAACCTTTTGCTCTAACGGTTTGTGCACGAAAAACATGCATTTATCAATACATAAAATACAACTGACAATACAAATAAAATTCATTTTATAAAGTACAAACAATATTATAACAATTTTATACAGCTTTCGATGACTAAAATGTAAAAAAAATAGTAATAATGAACATGATCATAATAAAAATCAGCAATTACATCATTAGGAAGTCATTCTGTTTACAGTTATCTCAGATTGTTACATTTAATGGAGATTTAATTTAACTTTTAGAGAGCTTATAGTGGTTGTTATAATTATTTGCATCATATAAGAGAGTTTTATATACTCTTCACATTTTTCATTCGCTGTTTTGATGACTAAAATGTGATAAGGAGAGTCATAATAAAGATCTAATGAACTTGCTTGGAGAGCTAATTGTGGTTATTGTTAATGATAATTTTATTAATCAATTCGATCATTGATCATTGACCTTATTTCCCTCAAGCGCATGGTGTGATATAAGCATGAAAAACACATTAAAGCTGTGAACAGATTCAAACCACGGTACATTATGAGTGTGACAGCTCACTAGTTTAGGAGACAGGCTATTTTAAATAAATGTGATGCCATTGTTTTTTTGTTTTTTTTTCACGCAGGGCTCCATCACCGACCAAGCGCAGCGAGCGTTCGGAGGACAAACCCAGAGAACGAGGGAAGGAGAAGGCTGCTGGGAAAGAGGGAGCGGAGAAGGAGCGAGGCCGAGACAAGATCCGCAAGCGCCGCAGCAACTCCACCGGCAGCAGCAGCAGCAGGTCAGATGGGATGGAGTTCAGGGTTCATGTTTGTTATGAGACTTTCACCCTTTTCTAATCACGTGTATCTCATTCGACCTCAGTTCCAGCTCCAGCAGCAGCTCTGGATCCAGCTCGGGCTCGTCCAGCGGGTCCAGCTCTTCTGGTTCCAGTCGCTCTGGTTCGTCCAGTTCCTCCCGTTCGTCTAGTTCATCCGGGTCCTCCGGGTCTCCCAGTCTGAGCCGCCGTCGCCACGACAACCGGCGCCGCTCACGATCAAAGTAGGTTCTGGGCTTTTTCACCCGAACACTTTATTCAAATGATGTTAACTAGAAAACCAGGCATGGCACTTACTGAACTTGTGCTTTTAACCAGGTCCAAATCACAAAAACGGGCTGATGAGAAAGAGAGGAAGAGGAGGAGCCCGAGCCCCAAACCCACCAAACTTCATCTGGGAAGACTCACCAGGAACGTAACCAAGGTGTGGTTCAACATCAGCATTGGTGTTTCTCAATACGTCGTTTATATTGAATATGTCACAATATTCTGTTTATTATATTATTATTGTTACAGGGTACTATTATTATTGTATTATAAATGTTCTCATGATCCAAAATATTTTGTAGTCAATACCAGTGAAATTTCACAATATCACAGCAAATCGAATACACTATTAAAGATGCTTAATTTGTTAATATAAATACATGAAAAAAATGTATGCTGCCATTTTATTTAGTATTTCTTAAGGATACTACATGCATTTTTTCCATCCACTGGTCACATGTTGCTTCCATAACATGTCTTCTTTCAGACTAGCATAAAAAAAACATCCAAATGCATTTAAGTGTTATATTTTATTAAACTTGATCCATTTCCATTTAGATTTGAGCTGGAAGTCTCAATTTCAGCAGCTCTTACATACACTAAACTTTCCAGTGGGGCTGTACGATAAATCACGATTAACACTAAATCTTGCGTAAATCGACCTGTCTAGTGCAATTATGATATTGCAAAGGCTGCGATTATGTTTTTATGCAAAGTTTGTCTGTGAAGCACAGCTCTTTGATCAGTAGGAAGTGCTTCTCAGTCTGAAATCACAACGAGTTTGTAAACTTTTTTTTTTTTTTAAGCATTTCAAAGCATTTTTACAGTTTTTCAGGTATCTAATAGTATCATACAGTATTCAATACACATTCAGAAATTAGAAAAAGAAAAAAAATTATCACTATCTAAATGATGCAAAAGGTACAAAAACTGTACACTTAAATAGCACATTTATACATGAATTTTTGAAAATGAGTTATTCAAATATGTTTAGGTATTGATGTACTAGTACTTATTCATTCTTCAGTACTCATCTCTGCTGTACTGATTTTTGCTGATCTGCTTCGGCACTTGCCTTAGGAACATATTCAAGAGATCTTTTCGACTTACGGCAAGATCAAGATGATTGACATGCCTCCTGACCGTTTGCACCCGAATCTGTCAAAGGGTTACGCTTATGTGGAATATGAATCTCCAGAGGACGCCCAGAAAGCCCTGAAACACATGGATGGAGGTATGTGTGGCGGGATTAAAAAAAACAACGGAATTGAATCACTTGTTATTGTTAACTAAAACCATAAAAAATTTACTTGAAATAAAATAATAAAAAATAACTCAAAAAAAGTATATAAAAAACGTTTTATTTTAGCTAGTTGCCAAGGCAACATATCTCATTTTCAATTTAACCTGATGCACTAAAATAACAAACTAATACTGAAATAAAAATTATTGAAAATAAAAGGGTTTCTGTGGGTCTTAAGAAGTCTTAATTTGCCACTCCACAAATTAAGGCCTTAAATGCTCTTAAACTGGAGCAGAATGTCTCAAATTCATCATGTCATGGCATTAAATGTTGCATTCACTGCAAAAAAATGAATATCTTCCTCAATACTTTTGTGTTGTTTTCAAATGCAAATATCTAAACATCCTCAAATCAAGACACATTTACTTGAGATGCAAAATTGATGATTAGTTTTGAGAAATTGAATACAATTAAATGAGTTTATCAGAAGGTAGAGTAAAAGATTCTATTCTATATTCTAGTTAAGCTATTTTTTTTGTTTATAAAATGAATTAAAGGTGGGGTAAGCGATTTTTCAAAAATTCTTTAAACTGATTCGGGCCGACTAGCAAAACAAACTTGTAGCCAATCAGCAGTAAAGGGCGTGTCTACTCATGATGTGGATGAGAGCGCGTTCAGTGCACAGGACGGACATTAGCCGAGCCGAGCGACAGAAAGATAGCGATGGCGGATAAAAAAACAAAAGAGGAAAACATCTGCGGAACAAAAGAAGGCTTAAGGCAAGAAGTAGGACCCGTGTAAATATTG
>NW_015653482.1:97299-127118 GCF_001515625.1 Sinocyclocheilus rhinocerous
CGAGGTTGCTTTGTTTCTTCTCGATAGGTGAGTAACACAGTGTCTGCGCCGCAACAGCTAAAGTCTGTCTAGTACTGGACCGTTGCGACCGTTGAAAATCATTAGAAATTTGTGTCAATACGTCATGAATAGAACGCAGCAGCAGTTTTATGTCGGGGATTTATCGTGTCGTGCCGTGCCGCATCCAGTGTAGACCATAGATATGTATATATATCTATGGTGTAGACAGCATCACTGATTATAATGAGTTCTATAGTATTTTGTCGCGCCGCTCGCGTCCGGTGTAGACACGGTGTAACATTGGTTTTGCTTTGTTTCACAGAACTAATCGTTGCCTGGGTTGCGTACGTATGTGTGGGGCGGAGCTATCAAAATAGGGGTGAGACCCTTTTGGGGTAGGGGTGTGTTTGTTTTGGTGATTTCAAATGTCAACAGTGACTACCAGAAATCGCTTACCCCACCTTTAAAAAGTAATGAAGATTGGTTGGACTTTGAAGTGTTGCTAATATAACTGATTGTTTTATCCTTTGACATTTACGTTTACAAAACATTGATATATTTCCCTTTAATTTTGTCCTTGAATTTTCTTTAATTGGTCTTAAAAAGGTCTTTAAAATGTCTTCAATGTACCTTCAGAAACCCTGTTAATAGACATTTAAAACAACACATCAAATACAAAACAAAATTACCAAAACTTTAGACATGAAAATTAAATCAGAAAAAAAAAAAACTAATTAAACTAAATGCTATAATAAAACACGTTAGTATTCAATGAGTCAGTTCACTAGATGGGATTTCTAACTCTCTTTCTGTCCTCAGGTCAGATCGACGGTCAGGAAATCACAGCCACGGCTGTCCTGGCCCAGAGGATACGACCTGTCCCGAGAAGACCGTCACCTCCGCGCCGAATGCCTCCTCCGCCTCCCATGTGGCGCCGCACACCGCCTCGCACGAGGAGAAGGTTGGCTTTTTTAATGTATTTTAGTCCTACTGGCATGTTGTGTTTTCTGTGCAGGTCGATAGGAACCAATCTGTCTAATACTCTCGCAGGCCTAAATTTCATTTTAGTCTTCACTTCACACCTGTTTGAGAATGTCCGATCTGTCCTTTCACCTGGCATTTCTGTTTATTTGTCCTCGTGCTTCACAGAGGAAACAGACTTGCTGCCTTTTATGTGTCACATCTGGTAATTAGAGTGTGTGTGTCTGTGGTTTATCTTTGCCAGAGCTGACAGTCGTCCTTTTCCCAGGTCTCGGTCTCCGCGGCGCCGCTCACCGGTGAGAAGACGTTCCCGCTCCAGGTCTCTGGGTCGCAGGAGACATCGTTCCCGCTCCAGTTCCAACTCGTCCCGTTAGCAAGACGCTCCATTCTCACGAATGGCTTGTCTTTTTGGCCCGCTCATATTTTAGTTGAAAATGACAGATAAATAGTCCAGATGTTTTTCCTTTTCTCTAGTACCTCAGGATTGTATGTGAAGGCCCTGTCTTATAACATCGACGTTAGGGTGAATGTGCTCGGTTTTATTGGTTTATGTGTTTGTACACTCACTGGGTTTGTGCTAGATGCTCCTTTTTACTGATTTTTTCTTTTTCTTTTTGTAATGTGCTTTTGTTTTGAGAAATACAGCTTTTTACTGGTTTATGGGATTAAAGAGCAGACCTTTTTTTATCCAAATGTTAACATCTGTTCACCGAATTGCTTTTGTTATTACATTAGCGGTTCCACAAAATTCATCTCTCAAGAACACCTTCTAATCCTGTAAAATCTGATGATCTGTAAGAGTTGAAAATGGAAAATCAATAAACCAGTTTAACAACTAAAATCCTCAGTGCTGTCCTTTTCTCACTCTTATGTTGTTTCAGACCTTTATGACTTTATTCCTTAAAAACACAAATGGAGATGTTTTCCTAAATGTTCAGTTCTTTTAACCTTGTGAAGCCTGACCTATGAAATGATAGCCAGAAAAAATATATTTATGAACTGAATAGTTTAATGAACCTTTTCTAGAAAATATAAAAGACAATGCTTTTTGTTGTTTATCATATTTGATACATCAGGCATTTATGTCTCATAATATGATACAGGGGAATATGGAGAAAAACAAAACATTTTATTCAGAGGTTCAAAATAAGCAAAAATATGCAATTTGGTACAGATGCTGCTATTTATATAGCTATATATATACAATTTAAATGAATTTCAAAATTTAATATAAATGTAATTTACACTAAAATTTTAAATAAAATCCTGATAGCTTGTAATGTAAATCAATCTTATAACAATATAGCAGATACTTACATAAAATGATTTAAATATCAGTCGTCACCCCCAATATGTCTTGGTAAGATATTTAAATGCTAGTTTTATGATCAAAACTTTGTAGTTTTAAAACAATGCAATGCAATACAAGAAAAACTGTGAGATGAACAAATAAATGTTCCTCAAAAGCCTGATGGATCATGTTTGATACATTTTACCATATTAAAAAAATGATGTATGGATAATCAAGTAAACCTAAGCTGCTTCAGTCCAGTAAATGTTCATCAATATAAATGTTATTCTTATGTTAATTTTATAAAAATCAGTAAAGATTTTCGCAAAAAGATAAGTGAACCATGACCTGAATGTGGACATTTTTACAACTATACTAATAGGCCTTTTACTGCTAAAAAAGTATCAATCAGACAACAGAAGGCAGTTAGTAGATTGTGTGCAATAGGTTTTTTTAGCAGTTTTGCTCATGTTGATCATTTAGCGGCCTTAGAAATTTGCATATCAAATATGATAAAATAGGGTTTATAAGTTCCCCAGTTGTAAATATGACTTGAGAGACCGTTCATGTCCAATTTCAGACTAGAAAACTCTTATGATAATTCCGATAGCATGTGAAGGCAACATTGCTCACATGGCATTTATAGCTCAGATGACTGACTCAAAAAATGTCAGTGTCCAAAGATGGCAAAACTTGATGCATCGGTCATTAAGGGTATGCTTAAGTCTATTTAAGATTCTACTTGGGAAAAATATGTCAGTTTCACGCTGTGAAGAGCCTTCCAGTGTAATTGGTCAATGGAGAAATCATAAAATACAGTGACATTCGTGCAATAAGTGCTTAAGCTAAACAGCCAAACCTGCTCAGCTGGGCTTCTGAGCCACTTCTTTTTATTCAGTCATTAACTTGGACATTAAAACAGCACTTTATCAGCAGCTGATCCCCGGGGCTGACAAGCCCAGACGGTCGCGTTTGGAAATGAGCTTCTGTATCTGTGGCCTGCTGGAGATTGACTCGTATGTGTCAAGGGTAATGAGGCATGTTGGGTCTCAAGCTTGTGGCTGTCAGGCACAATAAACAGAAAGCGGTATTGAGAATTGTGCCTGGACAAAAAAGGGCCTTTTCAGCTGCAGATGAGGTTTAATGTGAAGTGATGGATTGTGATCCACATCACATTGATTTTGTCACTGAATTTGCTTGTGGACCAGTTTTAAATGTACTAATTACTTCGAGCTGCTTAATTGTCATGCCCAAGAGTACTATCGTTATTGATCAAGAAGGTGATCTAACTAGATTTATCGACGTGTTTTTTTTACTGTGTTTAATTTACCAAAACTGTTTTGCTCATATTTCACCATAAAATCGAAATTTTTAATCCAAAAATAAGTTTTTATTTATTTTTTTATTTTTTTTATTGCATTGCATTGCGTTGCATGTTTTACATTATTTTGTGTCCTATTGTAATTTAAGAAAAGCATTACAGTAAAAAAAAAAAATCCTAATTAATGTATTGGGGTAATATATATATATGTCAAATTAACTTCAGACATTTAATGTAGGCTTGTTGAAAAAGTTGATACATTTTTTAATGATTAATGTGTTCAAGAAAATATACATCAGAATAACTTGCATGCTATTTTCCATAACATACAGTACATTCACTGAAAATACACAGATACATTCACTTGGCCTACATAGAGAAAGATTCACTGCTGATCAGCCAAACATCTTAAAGAAAAAAGATGGCTGTATACAGGAAACAATGCAAATATGCTCCATATTTGATCACATACATTAATTCTTGTACACATATCAAAGGTTAACAGCCTCAGTGACTTATTCAAATGAAATATGTACAATATTCTCGTTTAAATATGTGCTCAAAAATAGGACGCATAAGCAGACATGATCTTATCAAAAAGATTAAAGGATCAGGAAACATATTTCTTACCCCCTTTATTTATTTTTTATTTTTTTGCATGAAGTCTGATCGTGGCTTTAAATGATCTGTCGTATCAATACATTGGCAGTAATGTCCAAAGATATAAGCTTTATGATTGTTCAGAGGAGAAGAATCCTGGACATGAAAATATTTATTATTGGTTTTTGATTGGCCCTTCATCTAGTGGCCTCAAAAAGTATATGAACACAAAAGACACACTTAAAAATGTACAAACCTCTTTGCATTATACAAAATACCAAACCATCTAATGCAGTGACATTCAGACATGAGTCACGATACTTTTGCCACTCTGGATTCTATAGTTTGTCATTTTTTGCAATTTACTCATTAATGTTGTAAAGTGAATAATCTGTGCAGACAATTTAGGTGAAAAAGGACAGAGGCAAATATGGTAGAAACAAATAAATAAGAAAAAATAAATATCAGTTTGGATGATATACAGTACAGACACTTTAGCAGCACCTTGACATTCTAGTCTATAGTTTTGCTTAATTTGCATTCTGTACATATCTAACATATGATATTACACGCTTTTTGCCTATATTTCACCGACATGACATATATCTCACAGGTTATACAGGTTAACCTTAAAGTCACCAGTAACAGGGCTCCTATTCCTGAACATTCTACTGATCAAGTAAAAAAACTCAGATTAGGTAATACTTTACATTACAGGGTCCATATTAATGTAATTGATTACAATAGCAAGAACATTCAATATGCGTAATTACAGGCTGCTCCACAAAATAACTGCATTTTAAGAGCATTTTGATTACTGTTACACACACTTTATATAATTACACTTTAAAAACCCCATGAAATAAAATGCAAATGCATTGACATGTTTCCTATTATGGCGGATTGTCTGTTTAATTTGTTTTGCATTTAATTTAAATCACAAGGCTGGCAAAACCACAATTTGCTACTTGCTATTTCTAGCATGGTGGAAATACTGATTCATCTCAGTGAGTGAATGAGCTGAACAAACAGAATCATCCTAGTTAGATCTGTTTGTTCAGTTCGTTCGATAAACAATTATTTTTCGGTGCCACTTTGAGTCTTGCTCGGGTTCAAAACACCAACTTGTTCAGTTTATTCATTCAGTAGGTTCAATTAATGAAATTACGTACGATCAGGGTATGAACAGTGCTGGGTAGTAACTGAATACATGTAATATGGATTATGTAATCAGATTCCAAAAATGTTGTACTTGTAATTATGTTGTTTCAAAATGCTCATAATCAGATTACAGTTACTTTTTATGGATTACGTGATTACAAATGTATTGATTCTCCCTAATTCTATTTTTCTCTTTTAAATGTTACTTTCTAAAAAAAAAATTCAGCTGTGTATCATATTGAATACAGTGAGTATTCACAATATAGAATGGCCATGCAAATTAATTTGCAAAAATGTTACTCAAGTTACTAAATACTGCTGATAAAAATATTTAAAATGTGGAAGACTTTGACCGTGTCATTGCTGTTTTCATGTTCGTTCATGTGATGCAGGGATTCCCTCACTTTTTTGTCAGTCAAACCGCTTTGACCTAAAATATTTACTTGAAGTCCCCCTGAGATTTAAAAGCTAATATTTCAGTAATTTAACAACACATTTGCATGTCCTCTGATGTTGATTATAGGTCATATATTTTATTATATTTAGCAATAATCCCAATTAAATAAACAAGTTAGGTCAAAAGTAATCTAAAAGTAATCCAAAAGTAGTCAGAATACGTTATCTAAAATGAGTAATCTAGATTACATTACTGACTACAATTTTCATCAAGTAATTTTTAATCAGTAACAGACTACAATTTGTAAGTAATCTACACTGTAAAAAATTATTGTGATTTTAACAGTAAAAGACTGTAAAAATGCTACAGTAAAAACCTGTTAACTGGTTAACAGTAAGTTTCCATAATATATTCGGTGAATAAATGTAATTACATTTAACGTTGTTTACAGTAAAATACTGTTAAAAATATGGTTTTTGGAAGTGAAAAAGAAAAAGCCATAAAGCTGGTTGTGATGAGCTTTTGTTCATCATGTGACTTTCTCATCACCACCAGTTTTTGGTGGTTATCAGTACATTACAATGGTTCAAAACAGATATTAGTACTTCAATATGTTGGTTTATTAACATTACATCAGTTAATGAAATACGGTATTTTATTGTGAATTTAAGTCAAGTCTGTAAAACCTAAAATGTTGCTACCATATTTTTTACAGTGAAGTTCTGACAACCACAGCTGCCGATATTTTACCGTAAATGTCACAGATTTTTTTTTTACAGTGTACCCAGCACTGCAGTATGTATTCATGTTATAGACTTTTTAAAGACAGAAAAATAGTCACACGTTTCATTTGAGTGTTTAAGTCCATGTATGGAAGTGAGCCAGAACAATTTGTTCTCTTAAATTATTCATTCTTCAAAAATAATGGATTCACTTATTCCTATCAAGAGCATTACTGGACAGAGCGTGTGACCTTGCAAACAAGATAAGTTAATATTTTTTGTCCATTACCGTGGAATTGAAAGATTGAGCATTTTAAATGTGTAAATTAACTATCAACTTTAAGGAGTACGCAAGCATACGTGCCTCAAACTGCTCCTCAGGGCTTACAGACATGGACTAAAAGCCACAGAAAAGCCACAGAAAAGCCACGATTTTGAAAATGGACGCTGTAATGGAAAGTGACCATTTCAGTCCTGAAAGAAACCATTTTTCTCTTTTATATTTCACCACCAACACAGCATTTAGCATTCACAGTTCGCCCTGCTGTAATGAAGTGAATACAGCCTTGTCTATGACAGAAATCATACATTTTTAAGTTGTCTAGCTTATCTACGAACATGTTCCCCGCTGTATAGTTTAAATATATATGCACCACAGTTAAAGCACTCCAGATGGCAGCCTGTTACTCCACCCCACAGTGATGATAAATGAATGTGGTTTCCTCCAATAGCTCATTCTGGAGACAGAAATTGATTTTATTTGAAAAGTGTTCTCTTTTTCGCTTTCTTTTTTCTTGAGGCTGCCCAGCAAAGGATAAATGATTGTGTGTATGTGTGTGGTAAACGTTGAAAAGTCTTAATTATTTAGTGTTTGTCACGGTGATAGAAAATCTGTTCATGTACTGAGCAATGAGTGTCGACGTTGCTTAGAATATTGATTTAACCGATAAAGAATAATTCCTCTCTAAAAGTATTTTATGCCTTAATTGTAAACTTAACAGTCAGTTGCACCAGAAGCTTTTTGCTGAAGCAGAAGTCTTTGCTTTTTTGTTATTATTCTTCATCAGGCAGCCATAAAGAAGCGGGTTTCCAGCATTGAGCATATCTAAAGGCTTGATTCTTTATAGCTTGTGCTGTTTGCGACCGGCCCTTGGAGACCAACAGCATATTAAACAAAAATGCCAGCATGGATTTTTAATGTCACAAAGGGAGGGAGTGCTCTGTCTCTGCACTGAGAAGGTAAGAGGGGAAAGGTGGTTCACATACAGTAACATCTCGTTGGCACCAGCTTTGAATCATTTTTTCTTCATGTAAAATGTTGCTTTGGTGTGCATTCAACTGAAACCATGCTAAAGACTAGGGCTGGGCGATACATCGAATATCGGAGATACTACTGTCTTTGCTGATGATAAAATGTAGGGAATATTGTGTATATTGTGATAATATTAAAAGTTTAGTTTATATATGACAAAAATGACCACTGTTATGTGGGCTTTTAAATGCTCCCATGCCCATGTGTGAGTGCTTTGTGAAGAGTATCAAAGGTTTGTATTTTCAATGTTTAACAGCGTTGAGAATAGTAGCCAATCAAGCACTGACCAATCAGAGGCATGAAAGTCACAATCCACACAATAGCGCTGAAAACACAAACAAACAGTTTTCATTCAACCAGGCTCACTTTCTTTATTCTACAAGCTCACAAATCATTTATGAAAGCCCATTTCTGCCACTGAATAACTTTTTTTCTCACTATTCTGACTTTTTCTTGCAATTGCGAGTTTATATCTTGCAATTCTGACTTCTTTTCTTATAAAGTCCAATTCTGAGGGGGAAAAAAAATTATTTTCTCAGAATTGCGAGTTTATATCTCACAATTCTGAATTTATAACTCAAAATTGCGAGTTTATATCTCACAATTCCGAGAACAAAAATTAAAAATTGCAAGTTTATATCTCACAATTGTGATTTTTTTATTCTGTGGTGGAACCAGGCTTCCATAATGAATTCATAACTAAAAATGTGTAAACGCAATGTAAATAAGAGATTACTATAAATAAGATAAATAAATACATTTTTAAACTAGTGTTGATTTGCAGTAAACTATTTTTTTCATGAGGGCCAAAAAAGCCACCTTTTAAAATTCATCAAGAGCAAATGGAAAAGTATTGATATATATAACGAATATTGTCAAAATTTGAAAAAATATTGAGATATACATTTTTTTATATTGCCCAGCCCTACTAGAGACAAACTCTTTAAATCACATCAATATGTATAGTGGTCTAATTGGACAGTCTTTGCCTGGAATGCAAGCCTTTCATAATTTCTCTTGACTTTGAGATGAGTCTTTTTTTGCATTAATATCCTGAAAAGCATTGGCATGTTATAGCTTAATGACCACTCCTGCTCATTTTTTATAAATTTTTTTTGCCAGAAAAAGAACCATATTTTGGCCTTAAGATGTCTCTGAACCTGACACTGGATCTCTCGTTGAGACTTTCCAACAAACCGATCACCGCCTTCAGCTCGTCATCAGTCGGGAAGGACTTTTCCCAAGCTCGCCTGACTTAGTAGCCAGCGTTATATTGGTATGGCATGACTCGAGTTGGCGTTCAGGAGGATATGCAGATTGGTTTGCCGTTCTTGTCGTACTGGTACACCAGCATCTTGATGCAGTGTGAGTTGGCTGGTGAGATCCAAGGGCTGCTGGTGATGGAGAAATTGTGACTGGCGTAAAATGGCGGCTGCTTCCTGCATCGGAAAAGGGCCTTTAGCACCGTGCCGGCCATCCTGCGGAAACGCTTGCTGATGAAGCAGTACAGGAAGAAGTTGACGCCGGTGTTGAGCAGCGCGAGCATGTTCGCCACGTCTGTGACCAAATGCAGCAGCCTGGCTGGTCCAGGCATTGCCGGTTGGGCCGTGTAAAGGTGGTAAAGGATCATGAGGGTGCGTGGTGCCCAAAGCACAGCGAACACTGAGGTGATGGCCAGCAGGATGGCCGTGGTTTTTCCGGTGGAGTAGCCACGCAGACGGAAGCAGCTACGGCGGCAACGGAGCTTGCGTACGATGATGGCATTGAGTGAGAAGAAAACGGAGCACGGGAGCAGGTAAACCGTTGCACAGTGGACCCAAACCAACACGTGCTGGCCTGCGCTGCTGCTGCGGCCACTGGCGCTTGTTCCCGGCAGGCCGTGCCACAGCTCCGGCCACCAGTAATATGGGACGCTGGTGATCAGGCAGCCAACATACACCACCAAGATCACTTTGCGAGTTCGGGCCGGGTAGGAGACGGTGTGGTAGCGCAGCGGATGGCACACGGCGATGTAGCGGTCCACGGTCAGGGGAACCGTGATCCAGATGGAGGTGTGGATGGAGGAGAACTCCAGCACCTGCACCACTTTGTTAAGTGAGTGGGGCAGAGGCACTCCGAGAATGAAGTCTTCCAACAGGAAGTCCACAAACACGATCATCAACAGGACCAGGATGTCGGCTACAGCCAGGGCCAGTAGGTAGTTATAGGATGATTTCTGTCGCCGTAGCACCAGCTGAGAAAGGATGATCACGGTGAGGATGTTTGCTGTGGAACGTGAGAGGAAATGGAGAGAGCAGAAGAAGAGAGAGAGGAAGGGATGGGTGAGAAAGTGTTGAAGTCAGTCTTGCCGGATAATGGCACATACAGGTGAGAAAATGCATCTTTATTAAACTTACGGGTGTAATGAATACGTCATACAATATTTAATTGGAATAGCAGTGCCACAAATAGTTACAATATTTAGCGAAGCCAAAATCAAAAGCTGCTCCACATTTCTCACTGCAAATGCATACATTCATACATGCACACATGCACGTTTACATGCATTTACAACATTAACATGCATGCGCTAATTACAAGCATGCATTCATTTTCATGCACATGCTTTCGCATGTGCAGTCACACGCACTCATGCATTCACATTTACATGTACATATGAATGCTCACATGCATGCATTCACACGCAAACACTTAAATTTCCATCCATATACAGTGACCATTTCACATGCATACATTCACACACATGCAAGCATATTTGCAAGCATGTGCATTTAGACAAATTGACATGTGTGTATTCACATGCACAAACGCAAATTCACGTACATGCACATACAGTCACATGCATAAGTTCACACACATGCACTGCAATTCAGATACGTTTGCACATATGCATTCACATACATGTTCAGATGCATAGATAAACATTCACATGCATGCACACACACACACTCAAATTCACATGCATGCACATACAGCCACATGCATAAGTCACACACAATTCAGAAGCATTTGCACACATGCATTCACACATGTTAAGATGCATACATTAACATTCAGGTGCATGCATTCACACATACACAGTCAAATTCACACACATGCACATGTTCACACGTTGACACACATGCACACCCAAGTTTACACGTGCAGCCATGTATACAGATTCCATATCCAAATGCATGAGAGAACTTGACCTTCTGAGACTTTGTCATTCAATTCGTCCCTCTTCTTTCTGCCTGCCTGTTTTCCTCCCCAGCTTTCACCTCTGTCTCACTGTGACCTTCAATAAAACTGAACAAGCAGCAGCAGCATGTGCACAATTACATCCAATTGCTGGTGCTTATGCTGTGCTCTACGTCCATGTCACAATGACCCAGGAAAAAGGCCCAAGAATACGCAGACCCTCTAGCATCCACTCTTTCCTCTTCTAGACCTTTTCACTACCTTGCTTTCATCCAAACTGGTTTTGTTTGTGGGTCATTCACAGGCAGCGTGAGATGTACGGGCAGAAGAAATGACAATTGTCATGACCTCTCACTGTGACAAAAAGAGCGTGCACACAAAAGCATTGCCTTCATTTAAGCCAAACAATTCAACACAGCGGTAGGGGACGCATGGAGGATAAATCCTCATAACAAAAGACCTCAGGAAATATTCTGCGATGTTAACTTAAAAAAGTAATTCACCAAAAGTCCAGCAAATGTCCTACTGTGGCCTTACTGTAGCCAGTGGGCTGCTGCGTGGAACGATATACTGGATGAAAACTTCAAAGTGTTTTGCACCCATGGTGTGTCTCTGCCTGTCTGACAGTCATTCGTGCAGCTAATAAAGATGGAATTGGATTACATATGCCAGTCAGGAGTCTGGAGAATCGCACTTCACAGTTCCAGAACATCAGCTGATTACAAATTACAAAGACTCCAGCTTCAAACTCACACATACACATTTGCATAAACACTGGCAATCTCAGGCACACAAGCATCCTTTTAAAGATGTATACACAAACGGAGAGACAGACAGAGATAGGTCTGATTGATTCATTTGCATCACGTTTGAAGAAAAGATGCAATTTACCTTTTCAGAACACACACACATTAAAAATGCAAACAAAGCTGTCTATCTTTCGGTTGAACTCACAAACATTTTAGTGCTCAGAGGTTAGTCTTTCATAGTTTAAGAGACTTAAAGGAGTTTTTAGTTTCATTTAAGTATGTGGTTAGAGAAATAGTGTGCATAGCATGCAAATTTTCTGTATGCATGAAATAACCAAATGACCTACTACATGCAATGTGCTAACCTGACTTTCCATTTCCCATCTAACAACTGAACAGTTAGTGATTACAGCTGTGAATCTCAACATTTCTCTTTTTTTATTGCATTATTTAATACCACTGCTAAAAGTTGTTGATTAAACATGCAAAATCCCTAAGGAAAATCATGACACAACTGAGTGTCTTTCTTCTGGGGAGGCTGATATGTAAATTAAGATTGATCCAGATAAAATAGTTTTACTTTTTTCAGACTTTTTTTTTATATATATAAATTCGATTTTTACATGGGTAGAGTGGGGTAAAACGCCCCCTACTGTTTTTCCCAAAAGAACCACTAGATAAAGTCAAGACAAATTTTTGTAACTATGGACTACGCTGACAAGAGTGATGTAGAAGTATTCACCATGAAGCTTACACTGGTGATGTACCTGAGAGAAAACGGATTTCACAGTAAGTGATCTAATTTTCAGTTACACATGATATGATAATAGTAAGGCCTGTAGATAGGGAGTACGTGTTATTTAAGAAAATTATAATTATATTTTTAGAATGACAATATTTTTTCAAACCTAGTCTGTGGGGTAAAACGCACTCAGGAGGCATGTGGCCTAATTACTGTAGTTACTCTGTTCTGAACATCAAATCCTTTGTTTTTCCATCAAATGAATTCTAACTAGGTGATTGAATGAACATATTTGGACTTTATATTTAAAAATTACCTCAACTTAACATCAGGTAGCTAGTTAGCTAGCCAGTTAGCATCAGTTAACAATTAATCTTCTAACATCTATACATAGATAAACTGCGTCCTCCACTCTTTATGGCAAATTCATGAGAAGCTTCATTAATTTGTTTTGACTAAATTAAAAATCAACTCTCCTCACCTGTTGAGTTTAAAGGCAGGTTAGTTGACACATTAATGTGATACTAAAAGCTGATTGGGTCTAAAACTCCCTTGTGATTTTTCGGCCGCGTTATTTGATCAGAAAACGACCTTGGATTATTTGAATATCCAGTTTGATTGGCCATTTTGGTAATGAGATTGTCAACTGTCTGGCTTCGATAACATTCGTTATAACCGCTACATTACGTTTCCCATCCCATTGGTAGAAAGACAGAAGTAGGCTAGCAGAAGTGAATGGCACTTGCTCAGAAAAACGTTTTGCACGCCCTTCGGAAAGAACGCGCGAGAGCGTGCGCAACAGGGGCGTGTCTAAGGGGCGCTTGGTGGGGGCAAAATATGCTTGGCCCCCCCTTGTGTGCTAAACTGAGATAATCTGATGCGTGTGTCAGATCCGTATTTAATCTGAAAGAGCAGTTTGCTGTCTGTTTCATTAATCTTAATTAAACACCAAAAGAAAAATCACTCTGCTCAAACCTGCTCTTCACTGAATAGCTTCATCTTTAATAAGGATTCATTTATAAATATGTGGAAAAACTCGCGATAAATAGCCTACTGCTCAGCATTTAGCAAAATTAACAGTCTGTCTCACGCAGGCGCAACAGGCAACATAGGTTTCATTTTGTGTGAAAACATGAAGGAAGGAGTGCTGAAAGAAATTAAATGAAAGAATGCATGATTAAATGAAATCTCTGAATGCAAAGTCTTCAGAAAAGTTTGATGGCATAATTAGCTTTTTATCTCCTCTTCTGCTTACAGCGGTTACCGGGGAAACCGCTCTATTTCTGCTGTTCCATCAGCACCACCTGCTGTCAGACAGTGGGGTTACATTTTCCTTCAGTCTGTCTGCCTTTTTTTGTTCAGACCAATGCAAAAATCAGATCGAATTTTTGTTGTAAATCTTAACTGGTAGATTGCAAACAAGCTAATATGTATTCTAAAAATCTCAATACTTTGGATAATGTAGAACTGTTTATGGAGCAGATGAAATGCCTATAATTTATGATTTTGATCCTTTTCTTAAAAATTAGCCTAGATAAAAACTGAAATGTGAGGTTTACCATTTCATAAAACTATTTTTGTCAAATCTTTATTTGAACATATATAGTACATGTTAGTAGATAACATGTTATGTTGTAAGTCACCCAACCAAAACTTTTGTTTGTTTAAAATCCAGCCAACATTTTTAATATTACTATTTTAGTGTTTATGCAAACAAAAAGTGCATTCTAATTTTATTTGTTGTTTGTTGGTTTTCGACATAAAATGTGTTTTTGTGTGTATAACAATACTGTGATAATATATTGTTAACCATGATCATGGTCATTTGTTTATTTATTACTGTTTACTTTTATATAACATAATTTATTAAAATGCAATGTGTCAAAAGCAATGAAAACAATAACTTTTTTTTTCTTTTTTTCCTTAAATTATGCTAATAATAATAATTTCCTGAAAATGTTATGTTCTTTGTGTTGTTTTAATTTTGATAATCCATTGCGTATTAAAATGGTTCTAAAACTGACCATTACCATACACTCAGTTTTTGTCCTCGATAAATTTGGTTCTACAGAACCTTCAGCTGAGTTCTAGCGACCTAGATTGAGCTATAAACTGAAAATCATTAGTTTGTGGGAGAATTTGACGAGATGTGTTTGAGTTCATATTGAGATCTTTGACTTTTGATTGCAAAGTTTGGCATCTTAACAAATCCGAACACAATTGAGGGAGCTCTTCTGAAACTCATGTGAGATTCCTGGGGTCTTTTTAGCAAGAGAAAATCCTGAGACTCAGCAGACAAATGTCTCCTTTTGATGCCATTGCTTTCTAAAAGAAACAACTAAGATCTCATTTTAGATTTGTCTTTCCTACGGGCTGCACAAAACAAGCTTTCCAGTGTCAAACTCAGTGATGTTTTGTTCTGGATCACAAACAGGATAATGAAGGTTATTGTTGTGTCTAAATCCAGTGACAAAAGCCTGAACTCTATTACAGCTGAACTGAATTCTTTGATTTCTTCTTCACATTACTATATTGATTGTTTCTTGCCATAATAATGATATTTTTTATGAAATTCAATAACTAATTTCTCTCTCATTTGCATCAAATTCTGTAGTTTTTGAAATTCAGTTTCCAGATTACTTGTGACCTTACTCGTTTATCACATTGATTTAAATAGGATAATATTGTTCCATATTGATATAAAAATAGAAAGAGAATGAAAATATATTCCATTCGTTGTTATTAACAACATGAAATGCATTAAACATTTTAATGTGTTTGAAAGACAAAAGCCTTCCAAAGACAAAGACTTGTGTGAATATAATAATGTAGGCTAATCAATAAAAAAGTAACTGTAGTCTAAATACGAGTATATTTAAAATGTAATATAATCTAATTACAAGTACTTCATTTTTGGAATCTGATTACTTAATCCAGATTACATGTAATCAGTTACTAGCCAGCACTGTCAGTTTCAGATATTTTGCTTTTTAGTCTTAAACTTGTAATGTTGAGTGTTCGTTTAATTGTGAACGTTTGTTTCAGTGAGTCTTAAAGTTATTGGTCGTCTATTTGAGAATGAGTTCTACACACTAACAATTTGTGTGTCTGATCTTGGCTGTGTGGATCAGTTTTAAGTCTTGCAGACATCTTATCTTAGTGTGTTCATGTGTATCAGAGTGTCACTAAGACTGCAGTCCAACATAAAATCCAACTCCCTTTATTTTTCTTTCCTTATCCTCTTTATTCTTCTTTTTCATCTCCTCTGTCCATTCTACGTTTGTTTCTGGATTTCTCTTTTGCTGGATTAATCTCTTCAGATGCCCCGCAAAGAAACATACTTTATTTAGACAAACAAAAGGAATCCATTGCGGCCTGGAGGTTGTACATTTCCTGACATTTCCATTTAGCTGTGGTCAACACCGTAAGCATATTGATTTCACTTGACTCTTTGTACAGGTCTCTGAGGCCCAGAACAGGAGCAACCAATTGTAATGGCTCAGTTTGCTTTGAATCCACATGCTTGTCTGTGTCAGACTGGAATACTAGAGTATTGCTTACAGTATATACTGCATTCTGCATGCTATTTTTAATAAAGTAGTATATACAGTATTTGGCAGCCATTAAAAACAGTTGTATAGTACATTGTTGCCACATGACCTTACTGTGTTGGAAGTTTTTAAACATTTCAAATTTTTTATCAGTTAAAATTAATAATGAGTCAATAAAAATACGTTAAAAGTTCATATTCAAAATGTGCATACTGTGCACAATATGCATATTGTATACTGATACATTATAAACATCACCAATGAGATCTCTTTTGTTTTTCTTGGAAATCAATTTGTTCTGCCTATTTTTAATGAAATAATGCACAGTGTTTCATAGCTGGTAAAATAATATTTATGACTGGTAAATATTTCTCAAGTCACCTGCCATTGGCAGCTAATAGAGACTTTTGCTGAAGTCACCAGCTTCTCAGATGGTTTTTTTGTGTGTGTGGAAAAAGCCCCCAATAAACTCACATGTGTCTCTCCTAGAGTTTGCGAAAAGATCTTAACAGTGTCTCAAAATTTGACAAGATACTGCAGTGAAGCCTGCAAAAAGTTGTCCTCTTGAGTTCATCAACTCTCACCCTAAAAGTTTTGCCTGACTTGTTGATCGTCCTGACACAAACACGAAAACGCTCACAAACACTTTCCTCACAGAGGCGTTGAGCTCTCAGAGTGCCCTGGATCATTTACCTAAATTGAAAATCATTGGCTCCACCTCTTAACTGGCGAATAACACCACCAGGGTAATGTAGAGCCGGTGAGAGGATCGTTACTGCGGATCTGTGACCTTCCAACAAACGTGATGTTATAGTCAGCTTCTGGATGAAAACCCTTCATCTTCAACAGAACCAAAACACATAAATCAAACGGTCCTTCAAAGTACAGTCTTCAGTGCGAGAAGGAAATGAAATAAGACCAACCTCTTCCAATTAGTGACCTTAATGAGCCTCACCTCTAGCGATCAATGAACAGGCATGAGCTCATCTGAACACACTGAAGTTGGAATGTACCATAATACAACAGTCTTCAAATTTCATTAAACTGTAACTTGCAGATTTTTACAAGTTGCCATGCACTTCACAGCTGTGCAGCTGAACATGAAATGTCACAGTAACATAATAAAATGCATAATTTTATATTTAAGTAATTTTTTGGTACTTTTTAATATCTGGGCTGTATTTTCTTTTATTTTGTGATTTTTTTCTTTCTTTCTTGTTTTTAAAGGATGTCAAGCAACCTGTCCCTGTTGGCATGTGTCTAATTAACTAGCTTCTACAACAACTGACAGCTGAACATTGTTGAACGGTCTTGACATAAAAGCCTATTTACTGTATTTTGCTGTTCCAACTCTGCACAATTAATTGCATTTTATTATTTGCATTTAGCATTTTATTTGTTTCGTTTCACAACAGACCTACTGCTGTACTTCTACTGTTAAACTACAAAAATTTTTTTTCAAATTCTTAATCATTTGTATGCAATTTTACAATTAATCGATGCGTCTACATGGAATATTTGCATTTTAAAAACATCATCAGGACTCTAGGTAAAATGCAATAGCAAAACGTGATACATACGTGTATGCATGTAGTTATTTACTGTAAAACTGCGAACAAAAACTATCACTCTTTCCTCTTTAATCACACCTGCTTTTAGTCAGCCTCTCTCTCTTTTCATTCTCTTTCCGTCCGTTCTCTATGCTTTTCTCACTTTCTGTGTACAATGCCTTTGAGAGGTTTTACTTCACCACCTCCATCTACACAAATCACTGCCAGGTGTGATGACTTTATTCAGTGTTGAATAAAGACTCAAATCTAATCTCATCACGCCCCTATTTGTCCCACCAACCTGTGTCGGAGTCGAAATTCAAGCTGCTATTTAGCAATCGAGCAACAGGAAGACTGCCTGCCTTCGGAAGCAAATGAAAATATTTGTGTAAACTGCTTAGGCTGAGTGCTTTGCTCAAGGGCACGGCGATTTATCTCAATCTGACAACGAATCATTCCGCTGAAACTGTGCCACATGGCGTCCGACCTGAGAGAGAAGCTTCGATTAAAATGTTCAGCACACCTGCAAATAATACCATTAGTCATAAATGAGCAATCAACCTGCAATTGTGCAGGGACAAAATGGAATTTTAGTGTCCAGGAGGATGAATATTAAGCTTGAGGCCAATTAATATGACGACTACTCAAGACGTTTAATGCATCATCTGTCTGCTCCCCAGGTCACTACAGTTAGAGCCAGATCTAATTTCAGCATCTGTGGAATAACAGGTATTTTTCTTTTTGATATTTAATGTGAGACACTGAATTCTGAATGTCACCGATGACCTTTGGAAACAGTGTTTTTCCTCCGGTCTGATGCAAATATGGTTGCGTCTCACAAGGTTACAGACCACTTGGTCAAGGATGCTACTAAATAATCAAGATTAAGTGGGAGCAAAAACAACATTTTAAGAATCTGCATGAAAAACCTGTACTGATTGGCCACAAATGTACATTTTTGGAACTACGCATATATATACTGCGCATATACTGTACTTCACAAATGCACAGATAAAAAACATGCATGCACTAAATAATCACTATTTTAAGAATCTGCATGAAAAACCTGTATTTACAGGTAGAAATGTGAATATTTGGGGCAATGCACTTCACACATTCATATGCAAAGTCAAGCATAAAACATGCATTGTGCACTAAATAGTCCAGATTATGTTGGACCAAAGACAAAAATAGAATCTATAGTGAAAAACTTGCATTGATGGACCACAAATGTGAATTCTGGTGATGATGCATTTGCCTCAGCCCTGTGCACTTCATTGTGCACTAAATAATAACAATTTTAAGAATCTGCATGAAAAATCTGCACCGATCGACCACAAATGTGAATTTTGGGGACGTTGCACTTCTCTCACCCCTATGCACTTCATATATGCACAGACAAATTCATGCATAAAAACATGCATTATGCACTAGAAAATCAAGATTTTAAGAATCTATGTGAAAAACCTGCATTGACAGGTACAAATGTGAATATTAGAGACGATGCACTCCTCTCATCCCTATGCACTTCATGAATACACAAAGTCATGCATGAATGTCTGCATTGTTGCACTATTAATACAGAAAATCTTTCTCTCATCTTTCTTACCAGGCAGGCCGAGGCACAGCAAGGAACTGTAGTAGATGACGGGAAACTGTCCGAGAGGGCAACCGTGAGGACTCCATGAACTGGAGTTGGTAGACAGCACGGTGAAGATGTGGCTGTGCTCCATGGCCTCTCTGCCCTCCTTCAAGCTCTGGAGAGGAGACAAACCACAGCCGGACCGCAGGACATGCAGAGGAATAGCCGGCTGACACGTGTGGGAGCCGGAGGATGACTGCGCGGCAGAGAGACACAGACGATGAGAGGCAATGAAGCCGGCGATGTGATGGGAAGAGAGGCAGGGATGTGAGGAAGAGTGTGTATGTGAGAAATAGAGAGAGGGAGAGAGAGGTGTGTATGTTGGGGCATGAACACAAAAAGGGTGAAAATAAGGGGGGAGGGGGGCGTGAAGGAAAGGAATATTGGGAGAGCGAGAGGCGTTAAGTGAGGAAGAGACGATTGGTGTTGACACCGCTGAGAGGTGATTTCTGTGCTGACACACTCGTGCAACTGAAGGGCGACCCAGAAGTAAATAAGAGCTCTAGCATGACTCGACTAGTCATCGCTGCTTGCAGCTTTAATTATTATTATTTTCAAAAGTTTGTGATGGCAAACAATAATTTAAATAATTGTTAATAATACAAAATATCTAGGATGCTTTTACTGTTCATTTTATTTAATTTTTTATCTTTTATAATAATTAGGAATGAGTTTTTTTCAGAACGAGTATGATACCAATTTTTAATTTTTGTACTTTCGGATACAGATATCAGATATAAATATATATAAATAAATAAGTAAATTAATTATTTAATTAATTTATAAAAAAACTTGAGTAACATACCGATACTTTCATAGTTATTTTTGCACTTACCGTTATGAATCTGTATTTTAATTGCATTGGTAATTTTTTTAATTAATATTAGGTAGAGATAGGCAATTACTATTATTCATCTAAATTCAAATGTGTTTTTTCTTTAGCTTGCTAACACAAAATATTATTATAAATAAAAAATCTAATTTGTGCCCACTTGTGTATATACACCGATTTTGCGTGCAACTGAAGGGCGACCCAGAAGTAAATAAGAGCTCTAGCATGACTCGACTAGCTCGCACCAGTTACACATACAATACGTCCACGGCGCACATGGTTGCTAGCTATTTAGCATTTTTTGAACTTGTGAATTTTGTCATTATGTTGGGAAAAATTACAAGTAGCAGAAGCTCATACAATACATTTTAACAGGCTTAATTAAGCATGAAAATGACTAAAGGAAAATCTGTTTACTAAACAAAATTGAGCCAACTAATATTTTTCATATTCTTTGGTTTCTATATATATATGTATATATATATATATAAATAACAAATGCAATGAAAATACAGTTATTGGTAATCAGTATCAGCAAGTGGTATTGGGAAATGATTAATTAGGGCCCGAGCACCGATGGTGTGAGGACCCTATTGGAATTGCTCCGTTTCTACCGATTTTGTTGGAAATATGTTGTTTTCAGTTATTTTTTTCTTTATACATTTTTTTCATTTTTTAATTTTTCATTTTTTTTTTTTTAGTGTGAGTGGTTCTACAGTATACGGTTTCAGTGCATTATGTGTTTTTAGGGTTTTCTGGGTGGTTCCTTACTGTACTTTTATTTCTAGATATGTATTTTTCACTTATTTTACTGTCCACCTATAACAAGAGCAATCTGATCACACAACAAAGTTACTTCACACCTCTTCTCAACATGATGCTTGATTTGAGGACTCATTTATGTCTGTAGCACAAGAATGTGGTATGAGTTTATACTTGGGAGTGTAACAGCATCACTAATAAGAATATGAAATAATTATAATATGAACAACAAGCTAAATGTTCAACAGCAACATAAAATGAATAACCTTGGTGTTGTAAAACGTAAGCTCAAAGCAATAAAACAGTACCTTAATTTCCTATCATTCTTTTTGCATGAATAATCATTTAGATACCAGTCAAACACAGCAGTGATTATATGACATTGGTGGAAAGCACATGCTCTCCATTGCTGTGGGTCACAGAGTGCATTTCTGCGGCACCTGTTTACTTTGCATACTTGATCAGTCATATGTGTGATGTGGAAGGGAAAAGGCTGATTTTCTCCATGCCGTCCTTCTCGTAAAGTCATTTTCCTACAGCCCAGTAAATGAGTGTGAAGTGACAGAGAGAAGACGGCCATTTAATAAAATATAGCTCAGTGACTCGCATTGATTACTGAGAGCGACAGAATGGCAGGTCTTTCCTCAAGTTCACACACAGGCCTGAGGCTATAAAGCACACACACACCGCTCTGCACTCAATTATCTACTTTACTGATAATAATTTCTTCGCTGACTGCAGAACAGATCTTTAAAAACAATAATAACTGGTATGAATTTATTAATTTAACAGTGATTTGACTATTAATAACTAGATGAGACCATATTGGATCACTCTAACAAAGCTTCACGTTTATAGCACAAGTTCATTTCAGAAAGACATAGAAACAGATTCCAACTCTAACAGCATTATCCATCAGCTCGGTTTGAAACGACAGACTGTATTAATAATGAATCACAAGCTTTAATAGCATGCATAATATAGTATGCATAGCATAACTGTTAAATTAGATGTTTGATTTTGGTAAAGGGGTGAAGGAGTTCACACATACCGTTCCATTTCCCTGCCGTCTCTTTCCTTTGCTTGTGTTCACCCTTGTAAGTAAAAGGTATGGGTTGAAAAGATTCAGTAAAGAAATAAACTAGAATTCCTGCATGTACAAAATGACAAAAGTGGGTGAATCTGAACTAGAAAGTGAGGAGAACAGCATCACACTGTGTTAAAGTAGTGTGAAGATTCAGCAGAGCGAGGACTTTCTCACTCAATATCTCAGTGTAATCGCTCAAAAAACAGACACGTGTCTGAACCTGTCAGAATCCCAGAGTGATACTCGAGCTCTGCTGCAAAACCTAGTGAGCCACCTATGTAGGCAGCATTTTAAAGGGGTCATAGGATGCTACATGCACTTTTACAAGTTGTTTGAACTGAAATGTGTGTTGGCAGTGTGTGTACACAACCACCCTATAATGATAAAAATCCCAACTTGTGGAAAATGGGCATCCTATGACCCCTTTAAGGCTTTACAGGCCTGCAAATTGTTGAGCTTGTTGAGTCAAAAAGTAGGTAATTTAACTACACTGCATATCGTGTTTGGTCAAACACTAAGGCAGCACCACATGTTTCCACATGTAATTACAAAATGCACAAGTTCTGAAGAAAAATCCAAGATGAAATGGTTGCATATGAATCTAACCCATTTAAATAGAAAGATAAATGAAAAACTTTTTTTTTTGCTGTTGTTTTATTCTTGCTTTGAAATGTGGGCTGCAATCGAAAACCTAAGCAGCTGACTTGCTGCCTCGCTGCCTTATCAGGCAATGACTTTGCATTTGGCAGCGTTTGCGCACAAAGGCCCCTAACAAAACTGATTTCGGACATGCTTCTGAGGCAGCATAACAGTTTAATGATCTAACAAAATAGAATGAGCTTTGGTGATAACTAAGCAAAAATTTTATTACTATAATACTGATTTCTCGCTATAAATAAAATAATGTGAAAAGTTAAAAAAGTTGGTCAGAAACGTTTACACACAAACTGACCACCATACGCAATTTTTGGACGCCATCTTTATTTTTTTTTAGCTCAATCATCACGGAAAGGAACGCACAGGATTGTGGGATATCAAAGGCAGAGAAAGATACATCTATGCTGCCTTCAAAAATCGACCAGATGAAAGTATCTCAGGAGGCAGGAAGTGAAGCTAACTTTGGATACGAATGTGCCTTGATGCCTTCCTACCTTGAAATGTGTCCTCAGAAGGCAGCATTCTTCAGTTTTCGGACACAGCCGTGGACTTATGCTGCATTCACGCCATGTTGCAATTACAGTAATTTCAAGATGACAACATGTGATGTTCTTATAACCAACTCAGGACCAGCTTAAACTAGCTCATGACCTACTAAGGACCAGTTCAAACCAGCTCAAACCAGCTGCCATGCTTCAAAACATACCTAACCAGCATTTGTTTTTGTTGTTTTTTTCAATAGGGTTCACACACTTGGACTTGGAACTATCGCACTATCAATGCATAGCGCCTAAAGAATCTGAGGTGGTCAGGTGGTACAGCTTTCAGAAAATTCCCAGTTCACAAGTTGTATTTATGAGTTCTACGAGGACGTGAACGCTTTTTACAAGGTATCTCGTAATCACGGTAATTACGATATGGCATGAACGCACATTTTATCCACATTAGTTTTCAATGCGGATGTAAGCTGTTTTCTGCTAATGTGCAATATTTCCGATTCATTAGCCTCTATAGCTAAATGCTGTAAATGGTAAAACTATTTGCTCAAAAAATCAGTGTGTTTATAATTACTACAAAATAATATGATACGAAATCACCCTATTCACTATTCTTAACGACGCCGGGCACGCAACTGAAACGTGCGCATTTTGTAAGAAATTTAAAGGGATAGTTCACCCAAAAATGAAAATTTGATGTTTATCTGCTTACCCCCAGGGCATCCAAGATGTAGGTGAACAGTTGGACATAGTGGTGTATTAGAGGTAAAAAATGTTGTTTTTGATTTTGTTACCATTGCCATGCATTATAAGACTGATAGACTGCAACGGCTGGACTTAAAAATCATAATTTGTGTTCTACTGAAGAAACAAAGTCACCTACATCTTGGATGCCCTGGGGGTAAGCAGATAAACATCAAATTTTCATTTTTGGGTGAACTATCCCTTTACCTCACGTGATCAGTTCACTCAGGAGAAAGAGAGGAACGCGGCGATTCCGATTTGAAAACAAACAATGACCGATTTTGAGTCACGGATCGATCGATACTGCTCTTGGATCTACATTTAATTCAGGTAACGATTATCTCATAGACATGAAGGATAAAAGCGGAAATGATGTCCTGGATTCTTAAATGACTTTTCCGACATATTAAATATTATTATTTTTTGAATAACATAATTTAAAGTTAACACATGGGCTGCAAGTACCAGTACCGTTGTTTGGACGCTAGTTGGTGCTATGGGATTTATTTTCATTGCACTTAAATTTTAAGTTTTTATTTAAATTGAATGATACTTATTTATTTTGAAACTAAATTTTAAAAGGAAACTGCAGTTTTTTTCAACCACATTAAACTGCAAAGATCACAAAAACTAGGCCTATATCAACATGCCAAAACAGATGTCAGTTTTTAATTGTATGCATACGTTTTTTTTATCAAGCGTTCGGTCGTTCCAGTAATGGTCTTTACTAGTTACTAGTTGCTCATTTAAACATAATTTTGATACATCATTGAAGAACTGGCTTGAAGAAGTTAATTTATCATGGGACTAAAACACTACATTTAAGACTATTCTATTTGTTAGGCTGTTAATATATGAACTGTAAGTTGAATTCAGAACATTTCTGCATTGTTCCTTGTACATTTTTTTAAGTTCCCTGACCAGTCATCTTTACAATATGGTGATGTTTTGTAATTGTTTGTTGAATTCAAGTTCAAGTACTAGAATTTGCAAGGTTATTGGTTTGATTCCCAGGAGTTGCATGCATTGACGGAATGTAGGCTATTCCTTCAATGCAGCGTAAGTTGCTTTGGATAAAAGCATTTGGCAAATGCATAGATGTGGATGTAAATAATAAAGGGGTTCGAGCTCTATTCGAGCCCCTGCTGGACTACTTGATTAAAGAAAGAAATGGATAGATAATGTGAACTCATGGAATTGATTTTTGTTTCGCATTGTGAGATGACCGGGATTTTTATGAATATTTATAATGAGATATGAGCACATAGCCTGCATTTGTTGGGACTTTGTGTTCAGTCTTCTTAAATGCAATGTCATCATGACAGTGACCAGAGCTGTTGTTTCAAAAGACACATTAGGCATTTGTCAGACACAGCGACTGCACATCAATTTCTCAACATCCTCATGGTTGTGTCGGTGCATATTTAGGGATTTCCAGGGCTCTTCCTGATTCACATATCAGTTTCAAAAGCAAAACACCGCATGAATATGCAGAGAGAAATTAAGAGCTCGGTTTTGTTGAGTCCATGTGACATGATCACGACGAGCTTTGCACTTCAAACACTTTCCCATCTGCTTCTCTCATTAATACCAGTCTTTCAAAAGCATCAAAAACCTCAGGAAGGCTGACAGCTTTCATTTCCCTTTATTAAAAAGGAGGAGCATCAAACCTTAATCCCTAAACCTTCAAAAGTGTTTATTAAACCATTCATCTCCTCACATCTCCCTTTATTTCTAGTTAGTGCGGTATTAATGAGTATTTAATGTATTCTGTCTCTCTCGGGATCTGTCCTGCTCGTCTCTCTCCCCCGCAGCCTTGATCTGTGAGAGCTGTGACTGAATTAACACAGTGTTTTAACACCTTGGACAAAAACTGCTTAATCTGAGGATGCATCTACAAAACAACAAAGTCAAGCTGACATTTATTGAACCGGAGTGGAGGCCACCAAAAACCTTCAAAGAGAGACTAAACCGAGTGCATGTATTTGTGCATTTGACAGGCTTTTTTATTTACATTTGTTAACCCCGAGTCATTCTAAACCCTGTATTATGGGTTATTTTTTCCAAGTTTCACACTGTTTGTTAATTCTGCGTATTCAGGTTTCACACTGTACCACTGAAAAGACTTTTCAGGCATTCTGCGCTGTGCTTTTTAAAAAAAGCATTCCTGAATGCTGTGTCTCGCGTTTTTAGATGCAAAGATGCATTCTGTGTGAATGGCCCCTAATACTGCATTATTTCACACTATATACCTTTGGCACTGCAATGGGTTAATGTCCCAAATGTCCCAAGGGTTAAAAATTATGACAACTGGAATTTTAAAACTGTGTAACATTGCTTTATCTGAAGTTTAAAAACACACAAACCCAGGGTTGTGTGCAGTGTGAAAGGATGACAAATTTGTGGTTGCTTAGTATTTGTGAAATGTTAGTAACAGGGTTGCCAGGTTTGCGGAAAAAAAAAAAAAACAAGCCCAATTGCTGATCAAAACTAGCTATCGTGCTTTTTCCCCCTGCGTTCCGGTGAGCAGGGACATCGCTTTAACCCCCGGACTAAAAAACAACACAATGTTAAAGTAGCCCAATTACACTGGAAAACCGTAGACTTGGCAACTCTAGTCAGTAAAACGTTGATGTAATGAAAATCTGTAAATCAGATCTCTGAGGCAAATATTATCTCAAAATCCACATTATCCCTTACTTACAAGCTGTATTTGCATTCATCTTTGACTAATCTCTTCTCTCACTTCTTCTATTTGCCATTGTCTTTCACATCAGATCGTCTGGTTTAATGGTGTTCAGAATGAGGCATTAAAGAGGTCAGAGCCGCAAGGTTATAGAAGTAGCTTTGTTTACTTTTCAGAGCTCTCGTCTGATTATATCTGATTTTCTAACCCTTAAGCTTGATCTCTATATAGGTTTGGATGGTCAGATTGCCTCAGAATGAAATGGCTGGATGATTTACTACTTGCAGGTGTAAAAATCCCACAGAATTGAATGTGGTTCCAAAACTATCTAGAGAGCCTAAAAATAGAGAATTGAGCTTGTTGACATGTTTGTGTCGTGTTTTGGACTCATATTTTGAAGTTCTGGTCTTATAATCGTTTGTAGTTTCTTTGTTAATTGGTTCCTTAAGCGGTAGGCTACTTTAGAAAGTAAAATGTAAAAGATGAAAAAGAGAATCAATAAATTATTAATAATTTATTGCTATTGTGTGAATAATATGTAATAATGTAATCAATAAAAAAGTAACTGTAGTCTTTTTACAAGTATTTTAAAATGTAATATAATAAAATTACAAGCACTTAATTTTTTTTAATCTGATTATGTAATCCAGATTACATGTAATCAGTTACTACCCAGCACTGCACCCTAGCAACCACTTACACCGTAGCATCATGTTGGTGAGTTTTACATTTTTTTACAGAATCTGGTATTTGATATATTTTCTACAATATGCGTTACTACAATGCAATACAAAATGTATTACCTGTTATTGACATAAAAAGTGCTAATGAAAAATTACATGAAGAGTTGGTGAAGCGTGTATATATACAGTGGGTACGGAAAGTATTCAGACCCCCTTAAATTTTTCACTCTTTGTTATATTGCAGCCATTTGCTAAAATCATTTAAGTTAATTTTTTTCCTCATTAATGTACACACAGCACCCCATATTGACAGAAAAACACAGAATTGTTGACATCTTTGCAGATTTATTAAAAAAGAAAAACTGAAATATAACATGGTCCTAAGTATTCAGACCCTTTGATGTGACACTCATATATTTAACTCAGGTGCTGTCCATTTCTTCTGATCATCCCTGAGATGGTTCTACACCTTCATTTGAATCCAGCTGTGTTTGATTATACTGATTGCACTTGATTAGGAAAGCCACACACCTGTCTATGGGGGTCTGAATACTTTCCGTACCCACTGTATATATTAGCATAGATGGTTGGGTCCAAATGTCATTTCCGTCATGCATAATATTATCTCAGCACAAGTACAGTACAGTACATGTGACGGTATTAGTATTGTGTGTGTGTTTTATCATGTGGTTGTTGTTTACAGTTGCAGTAGACCTCTGTGTTGCCCCTCATCCCTGTCTATGAAAGGAACAAGCTAAAGGTCACTGCCTCCCACATGTGAGGATGTTACAGTTAAAACAGTGCAGCTCCGTACACAGTGTTTCATGTCCCTCAGGGGGCTTTCTTTGAACTGCGGGCCCCTCTGGACGCATGCGAGGCCCCAGCAATGCAATACTTTGAGGGATGAAATGATAAGGCTTGATTATAGAGTGATTATATCTGACACTTGCCAGGCATGAAAGGTGTTTTTTTTTTTTTTAAGGATCCTTGTTTTCGAGGTCCGGTTTAACATCAAAGACAGAGCGAGGGATGGAGGAAGAAGAGGACATGTGATATTTATTAAAAGGGAAGAGAGCAGTGTCAGGTCACTTTCATTTCCTTACTGTATGTCATTTTTCTGGCTCACCTCACTCTACTTTCTTATCTTCCTTAGAAGTAAATACAGCCATTACACCCAACACTAAATGCAAATATTAAACTATATATAGTATAAGCAAAATAAATAAGCTGATCAATGCTTAAGTCAAGCCTACCTACAGGATAAAAAAACTAATAAATATCAGCTTTTTCCAGTTCCTTAATCACAGTAGATTAAAACAATTGTTTTGTATTACAAGTTTTCTGAAATGTTATGTTTAAATATGCAAATTGGGTATTATCTAATTAAATATGCACTAATTTGCATTCATTTTCAAGACAGAAATCTGAGCATTCGATAAAGCCAAAATTTCTTGTTTCATTTTGTTCATTTTGTAGAGTTAAAAGTTTTTAGATTCCATAGGTTTTGCATGAGGAAAAACTCCTTTACCTCCTTTACCTCCTTTAATTGTAATTGAAATCAATAGACACAAATAAGACATTATCTAATTTAATGTGCACTAATTTGCATAGAATTCCAGAACGGAAATCTGAACATTTGATAAAGCCAGGTTCAAAATTCTTGTTTAATTTTGTTGATATATTAGAGGTAAAGGTTAAAAATATATAAATGACCTGTATGCATTGTAATTGAAATTTACAAATTATCAAAATTGACTAGTGCATGAAAAACAATGGTTTTACTTATAATGTTTTGCATTAAAAGGGAGGATAAACACCTCACATGTCTTCTGTTGTTGACGTTATAGCTTGCACACCCTATCAAGCTTGGTATATTGGTGCAAAATGCATATTTTCAAATAGCTATGTTCAAATTCTTGCTATGAGCAATATTAATAGTGATGCTTAACTTGGCAAACACCACTAATGAAAGACAAATGGGCCATTTTTGCTTTTGTCTTTCCTACAAGTGTGGTGGGGTTTGTCAGACAGATTTGAAGCTCTAAACAGAGCCCTGAATGTCTCCCCCTCCAGCTTTTCCTTTGATTCATTTTCTGAATCGGGAGACACAAATGGATGTTCATTGATGGGATATCAGTCAGAAGGGTTGCCTTTCCCTTCTGTTCCCCGTGGTGAGCCCGCAGCACCTGTCTGCCAATGAATATGTGCAGCAGATGCATGGACACCTGTGAGCTCGTCTGGAGGAACGTTTATTTCTCATATGTTCACCTTTCATAGCTTAGGAGACTTAAAGCAGCACTATGTAACTTTTGGCGCTCTAGCGGTTAATAAACAGAACTGCACACATCCCGCGGAAGAACATTCCAACCGGAGCTACTTCTCTAAGTTTATGTCTATGGCGATTCACGCAGGTATGTGTTACTCCGCAGCGGTGATGACCCGACCAGGCTACAATAGTCCAAATATAAGTACTTATTATAAGTGTACCGTAGTGATTCGGAATAAGACAAAAACGCGGTTTGGAAGATGAATTCATGATGTACTCATTATATACATTTTGCAAATTTTAAACACAGAAAAAGTTACATGGTGCTGCTTTAAAATGTAATTTATTCCTGTGATGCAAAGCTGAATTTTCAGCATCATTACTCCAGTCTTCAGTGTCACATGAT
>NW_015653482.1:128741-157754 GCF_001515625.1 Sinocyclocheilus rhinocerous
CCTTGTTTTCGAGGTCCGGTTTAACATCAAAGACAGAGCGAGGGATGGAGGAAGAAGAGGACATGTGATATTTATTAAAAGGGAAGAGAGCAGTGTCAGGTCACTTTCATTTCCTTACTGTATGTCATTTTTCTGGCTCACCTCACTCTACTTTCTTATCTTCCTTAGAAGTAAATACAGCCATTACACCCAACACTAAATGCAAATATTAAACTATATATAGTATAAGCAAAATAAATAAGCTGATCAATGCTTAAGTCAAGCCTACCTACAGGATAAAAAAACTAATAAATATCAGCTTTTTCCAGTTCCTTAATCACAGTAGATTAAAACAATTGTTTTGTATTACAAGTTTTCTGAAATGTTATGTTTAAATATGCAAATTGGGTATTATCTAATTAAATATGCACTAATTTGCATTCATTTTCAAGACAGAAATCTGAGCATTCGATAAAGCCAAAATTTCTTGTTTCATTTTGTTGATATATCAGAGTTAAAAGTTTTTAGATTCCATAGGTTTTGCATGAGGAAAAACTCCTTTACCTCCTTTAAAGATATGCATTGTAATTGAAATCAATAGACACAAATAAGACATTATCTAATTTAATGTGCACTAATTTGCATAGAATTCCAGAACGGAAATCTGAACATTTGATAAAGCCAGGTTCAAAATTCTTGTTTAATTTTGTTGATATATTAGAGGTAAAGGTTAAAAATATATAAATGACCTGTATGCATTGTAATTGAAATTTACAAATTATCAAAATTGACTAGTGCATGAAAAACAATGGTTTTACTTATAATGTTTTGCATTAAAAGGGAGGATAAACACCTCACATGTCTTCTGTTGTTGACGTTATAGCTTGCACACCCTATCAAGCTTGGTATATTGGTGCAAAATGCATATTTTCAAATAGCTATGTTCAAATTCTTGCTATGAGCAATATTAATAGTGATGCTTAACTTGGCAAACACCACTAATGAAAGACAAATGGGCCATTTTTGCTTTTGTCTTTCCTACAAGTGTGGTGGGGTTTGTCAGACAGATTTGAAGCTCTAAACAGAGCCCTGAATGTCTCCCCCTCCAGCTTTTCCTTTGATTCATTTTCTGAATCGGGAGACACAAATGGATGTTCATTGATGGGATATCAGTCAGAAGGGTTGCCTTTCCCTTCTGTTCCCCGTGGTGAGCCCGCAGCACCTGTCTGCCAATGAATATGTGCAGCAGATGCATGGACACCTGTGAGCTCGTCTGGAGGAACGTTTATTTCTCATATGTTCACCTTTCATAGCTTAGGAGACTTAAAGCAGCACTATGTAACTTTTGGCGCTCTAGCGGTTAATAAACAGAACTGCACACATCCCGCGGAAGAACATTCCAACCGGAGCTACTTCTCTAAGTTTATGTCTATGGCGATTCACGCAGGTATGTGTTACTCCGCAGCGGTGATGACCCGACCAGGCTACAATAGTCCAAATATAAGTACTTATTATAAGTGTACCGGAGTGATTCGGAATAAGACAAAAACGCGGTTTGGAAGATGAATTCATGATGTACTCATTATATACATTTTGCAAAAGAACAGGTCGATTTTGGCCTGTCTAATTAATATTCATGAGCCTCTCTTCTGATTGGCCTGTTGTTTTCTGAGTGACGCATGGCCAGGCCAACCACAGGTAACTAGGGTCAGCGACGTCACAGCGCTAGCTGGAGGCGGCCAAACAAAGGGGAAACTGGAGGCGGCCCATTCAAACCAGCAGATTCGGCTACATAAGGAGCTTATGCTGCGTTCAAGTCCTCCTGGGACGTTCGTACTTACGAGTTGACAAGTCATAATTACGACGTCAGGTGCGTTCAAGTCAGTTTAGTCGGCACAAGATGGCGGTGTACCTTCTTTTAATAAATTACAAGAAAATACAACAGGGTCTGCATTTTTTTACTTGGATTTCTTTCGCGTAACATGCAGGCTGTGTGAATTTTACTGTGGACTGACTGTTTTGAAACTTACTGTATATGGTAGTTACAAAGCACCTAGACCTCAGTTATCATGAAAAAAGCCAGGAAATTTCAGTTTTGACAATATGGGACCTTTAAGGTACTTTTCCCTTAAATGTTTTTCCCATAATTTGGGCAGAAGTACGCTGTAAAAAAGTTATTTTTCGAAGTTGCAAACAAAAGATTATTTGAGCATATTTTGCAAGAAACTTGCTGTTTCTTTCTGATTATTTCAAAGTGAAAACTGTTTCATTAATTAATCATGTCTCAGTATTAAGCCGCCAGTACTTTTTCTGTTATTTTACGGATTCATTTCTTACAGTGTATACACTCCAAAAAAATGTTAGCTCAAAAAAAAAAAAAAAAAACCTGCAACAGTTTGCATCAATTGTTTTGAGTTATGATAATTTCAAATGAAATTATGTTCAACCAACAAACTACAATGAGTTAGAAGAACTTAATAATTTGTAACAAACACATAAAAAATAATGAAGTTGCTCCAACTAGTGGATTTGTGGGCCAGCAACCAATTTATATGATCTTTTTCAATTCAAATCCACAGCTATCATAGAACATGCTAAATGTGACTTATTTAACATGTTTAATGAACAAGTAACAAGAATACTAAGTCAGTGGCATTAGCGCAGTCATTGCCCATATACAACGGAGATCAAAATTAGAGAACAATCTACAATTTCCTAAATTTCAAGGTTTCACTGCTTAGTACTATTTGAAGTTATCCTAACAGGAGTAGAAGGACAGTTTTTTAAGCATATTTCATAAATTAATTGTATTCTGAAGCACAGTATAAAAAACTTAAATTAGATATTTGAAAAAGAACTCTGATCAAAATTAGAGAACACTTACAGATGCGTCCAAGTTATTGGTGTTAACCAGGCACCTGGTGCTAATTTCATTAATTATATGACAAACTCTAATTAACTGGAAACATTCCTCTAATTTTCACTGAGATTGCAAGATGGCGGGCCTCTCTAAAATGACTGAAAGCCTGTGACAGGAGGCGGTTCAGATGAAGGTCAAAGAGAGTGACACTTTCAGCCACTGCAAGAGAAGCTGGTCGTTCCAAATCTGTGATTTCTCAAATATTGCAGCTTTACAATGACACTAATGCATTCAAGTCCCCCAAAAAGGCTGGTCGTCTACATAAGACAAATGCACGAGAAGACAGGACAATGCTGAGAATCTCAATGGGGAATCGGTTCAGCACTGCAGCTGGAATTGCAGTTCAGCATTGAACAGGGTATGGATCTGTCTCGGCACGTTTAGGAGAAGTCAAACTGACTTCTAACCTTTGCTGAGGAGCATGTTGTGTGAAGAGAGGAGAACTGGTCCAATGTTCACTTTAGTGATGAGAGCAAGTTTAATTTATTTGGGTCAGATGGGAAACATTATGTTTGGTGTCAAACTGGGGAAAGACTGAACCCCGAGTGCGTAAAGAAGTCAGTGAAAGGTGGAGGAGGAAGTGTTTGGGGGATTTTTTCTGCAGCAGGAGTTGGGCCTCTTATACTGTACAGATACATGGCAGGGTTAACGCAAATGTTTGTCAGAACCTCCTTCAGCATCAGCAACATGCGGTACCTTTCCTGCAAGCATCTCCCAATCAGCCTACAATTTTCATGCAAGACAATGCTTTCATTACACAGCAGAACGGGTAAAGCAGTTCCTTGAATCTGAAAACATTGAAATAATGAAATGGCTGGCCCAGAGTCCTGATCTAAACCCAACTGAAAATCTCTGGAAAATCCTTGGCGACAAAGTTATGGCTAAGAAACCCACTGCAGGAAGAAGAGTGGACCAAGATCACACCAGCGCAGTGTGAGAAATTAGTGATGTTCTGCAGTCGCAGATGTGCTGAAGTCATTCAAAGCAGGAGCCTCTACAATTCCTTCTAATTTCTGACAGCTGTAACCCTCCCAAAATTTTATTTGTAATCTTCTTACGTTCTCTAGTTCTGATCACTGTGTTCTCCACAAAATAAAGGTTTTTGTTGAAATGCCTTGGTTATTTAGTCAAACATGTTAGTGGATCAGTGGTATACCTACAGCTAAAATTCCTTAAGCGATGAAGATTAAAGGGGTCATATGATGCGATTTCAAGTTTTCCTTTCTCTTTGGAGTGTTACAAGCTGATTGTGCATAGATAAGATCCCTGAAGTTGCAAAGACTAAAGTCTCAAAACCAAAGAGATCAAAGTCAGAAAAAAAAAATCAAGTATTTATAGATTGTTCTCTAATGTATGACCTCAATGTAGTGGTCTCTTCAGCACAATGGTAACCACAAAAACTTCAACATTTCAGAAGCTCTTTAAAATGTCAAAGCATTAAACATTAGCAGGTCTTTCCCTTTACTAAAAAAACAAACAAAAAAACAAACATAAAATAACACTTGATTTCAACATTTACTCTCCTATTCCAGTTAACAAGACAGTTTTATTGAGTTACTACAACTTACTTTTTAAAGAAATTCAAATAATGCATAAATTTGATCTCAGAAATATTTGATGAGAAGTATTTGGGTTCATACTGAGATCTCAGACATTTGATGGCAGACTTTGTCATGGCAAATCTGAGCACATTCTGAGATTTCTTCTCTGTGAGAGGCACGTCAGATTTTTTGATGTCCGTGTGGAGAAAATAAATGAAAGGAAAAACTTCTAGAGCAAAAGCCTCTGAAAATGTGAGTGGTTGCTGTTGTTTGTGCAAGGTTCAGAAAGGGTTTTTTTTCACACTGATGAAAGTGATCTTTCACAGTGATCTTTTTCACATAGAAGAACCATTCTTGGTTTCCCTGAGAACCTTTCATTTAACAGTTCTTGAAAGAACCATTTTTTATTATCCTGAACAGCGTTTTAATAATCTAATAATCTTTTCAACTATAAAAACAATCTTTAACCATCAATATGGATAAAGAAGCTTTATTTTTAAAAGTATAGATGTTAAACGTGTTTCAAAAAAGGTATCTGCTATAGGGAAGACATTAGAAGTCTTTGTTGTCCTCCCTTGGGATACAGTGCCTCTTAAGTGTCGTTAGGGCGTTCAACGTTACTGTTTATCTGCTTTAACGCCACCTGCACTCCATCTTCAGCGCGTGCGGCATCAGTCGCAGTGAGTCTGGTTCACTGGGTTCATGCGGTTCAGCAATGGCAGAGTAATCTCTCTCACCTCACGCCTTTCTACACCTCTCTGCCTGACACAGTTTGATTAATTAGTATTGCAAGCAGCAGAGTGGTGGCCACCATTCCCCTTATGGCTCAAACACACACACAGTCTCTCCCCGCCATTTCTCTTTTACTCCTTCCATCATAATGGTTTTATGGGGCACCAAAACGGCAGAGCAATAATGAAAACGAACAGTGATAATAATAAAGACGATACTTCATTTTTTGATCATTCTCATAGTTTGGGATTTGAAGACAGTTTTTTAGTCAGCAGGTTAAATTCAAAGCTGATGATGTGAAGCTCATTATATAGTCCATACTAATACAGTTATACTACAGAGCCAGTATTGAAATTGTAATCACTTATTTTGCAGCATTACATACATTCTTGGCAGTCAGTTTATTGAAATAAAACTGAAATCGCAATATGGCCTATTGTGATTTTTAAACCACAACAGACTGTGGTTGATTATTTAATTTGATTAAATATACTGTCTGCGTGCGCTGCATGCTTCAAAGCAAAGGAAAGACATTCTTGTTTGTTTGTAGTCTTCTATACATACTTTGGGCTCATCATGCTATTTTAAAGAAAGTAAGTATTTGGAAGTCTTGAGTTTGGTTCTTTTAAAGAGATCAAGTCTCGACACTCTTCAGAGTAACTATTGGCAGATGAATTTGAGCAAAACCTGGTTTAATTTGGCATTGCTAAATGAAAAGGCAGTGCTTTGCAAATGTGTAATTTGCACAACCCCTGTTTAATATAAGAGTTGCTGCTTTGTTTTTGTTATTTACTATTACAGTATTTATTAATATTTAGAATCAGCACTTTTTCAGTTTTAATTTTAGTTTTAGTAATTTTGTTATGTGCTTTTGTCATTTCATTTAGATTATTAGTTAAATATTTCAGTAATTAATAATTATTTCAGCTTATTCAACTTATTTTCAACTTAGTGATTTCATTCAAATTAAAACATTAAAACACAATTTATTTTATTAGCTGTCATGGCAACATTTCAAATTTTTCTTTGTTTTAGTTTTTCCATCTAATTTATATTTTAAAAAATTTACTTAATTTTATTTCAGCTTCATTTCAATTACCAAAACATATTTTAAATAATTGATTCTCTATAATAATTTAAGTTGCCAATAATAACACTGTAGCAACAGCAAGATGAGACATAACATTTTTAGCAGTGCAATTTAAATCAAATGTATCCTATCTCTCTCTCTCTCTCTCTCTCTCTCTCTCTATATATATATATATATATTAGTGGGTTATTAGTATGGTAACCATCTGTTTCCATTCTGTGTGCAACAGGCGGACTTGCTTTTTAAAGTAGCTTACTACACCCTCTATTGGTTCTTGTACAAATTGCAGGCACACAGCTGTAGAATATATATATATATATTTTAATATAGAATGTAAAATGATTTTAGATACTACATTGCTGACAAATTATTCTCACTGGTCATATGATTACAGGCGCAAATGATGTACAAATTAGATTAAAGTTTGCATATGAATCCTCACTGAAACGGTTCTAGGAACAACTTACATCACTATATTTAGTTTGATTTCTTCAAACCATCTAGCAAGCTTCATTTAATGATAATAACAGTTTTTAACCCTGAAACCCTTCATTTAAGTGAGGCTAATTATCAAATGTTGAGGCTAAGAGGTGATTACAGTAGAATTAGTTACCATAGCAATATAATGTTACATTAGAGCTTGTAAATGTTAAAAAATGTAACATTTATTGACCTTAACATCAGACTGACATCAAAACTATGTTAGTTTACTTATTTGCTTCAAAAGCTCATATTTAAGATGCATTAAAATGTTAAGACTCAAGACAATATCTCTGACATAACTGCGATCTACATTTACAGGCATGAGTTCTGACAGAAGTTGAATGTAAAGCTTTAAAACAGTTATTAAATATTCTATTTCATACAATATTTATATTCATAAATATTTCATACAATGTAAACACTTACCATATAGTCTTACTACATGTGTCGTAATAGAAACCTGTGTTGGAATTTAATGTCGTAAATTTGTGAAATAGTATAGTGTGAAATGAAATTAGGACACATTCCTTTGTCTTATACCCATTAGATCCCACTAAAATCAAAGACCAAGAGGGACATGTTTGAATCCAGATCACAGGCGCCTGTAGAAAGACAAGACGTTGTTGCAGTTTGGGCAGCGATGCTCAACATCTTTACATGAATCCATCCAGAAAGGTGCTAGACAACAGGGCCAGCACCTGCAAAACAGACATGAGAATCAGTCGATCACTGTCTGTCCTGTTGACTTTCACTAACTGCTTCCATTCCTCTATAACTCTGTGTTCTTAGTGTCTGCTTGCAGTATTGCAAGACAAAAGGATATGATTTACATAACTTTTTATGTACATTTACATGTCCCATTGAAACTCTCAACAAGCCTACACTGCAAAAAAAAAAAAATGCCGTAGAAGCAATTTTAACACAAAAATTACTAGTAAAATTTACAATAAATTAACGAAGAAGCGGCAAGAAACAAATTGAAATAAACGTGAAATTCTGAAGTGGAAATACTTAACATTTTATTGTAAAAGTTACTTCAATAATCTTTGTTTTATTTAACCTTAAAAAAAAAAATCAGTTTTCAGACAATCAGACAAATGGTAAATTTACACTGCAAAGGTGGCACAGAAGCGCTTCTGAAGTGGCATTTAGGTGTCTTTACACAGATTGTTTAATGCTGCTTAGAAGTGGCATAAATGCATTTACACAGCAGTCACAACTTTATACTTTGATACTAAGGGTTAAGGCAAGTCAAAGCTGGCATAATTTAGTCTAGCTTTTATACAACATTGAATCTTTACACTGGATTTGAACTTGGCTATGTGTAAAGACACCTAAGACTCTTAAAAACAAAGGTTCCAACTTCCAAAAGGGTGTTTTCGCAATGATGCCATATAAAGAACCATTTTTGGTTCCCGAAAGAACCTTTCAGTGAACAGCTCTTAAAAGAACCCTCTTTTTTTTCTTACGAAGAATATTTAAAAAAAATTAAAGAACTTTTTTTTTCCACTATAAAGAACTTTTTGTGCAATGAAATGATTCCATGGATGTTAAAGGTTCTTCATGGTACAATTGATGCCAATAGAGAACTTCTATTTTTAAGAGTGTGTAGTAAGTTCTATGAAATTATCAAGGTGTAAAGAGGAATTTTACCCGATGAGGGCAAGGCAGCCACAGGCCAGCCAGGCCATGAGTCCAGAGTAGTGATCTGTTATAGTGATCACCTGGTGCTTACAGTGAGGGCACATGGTTTGAGCGGGTAAATCACGCAGGCTGGGGAGCATCACTGTGGTTGTTACAGCTGTAATGCACATAAACACAATACATGATCCAGATAAAAAGAAAAGCTGCTGAACTAGTTCTACCATTGTGTAGCATAATTTATCCTTCTCATTTTGGCTGCTAGTAGAAATTGTACTGACAATTGAGCAAATAGCTTTGTCAGTTTTCTTTCTTTATATGTCATTATTTGAACATCAGGCAGAGGAATGGCTTTTGGAAGTTTAAGATATTGAATAGCTCATACAACGAATTGAGTGTAGTATTAGTATTAAAGGGTTAGTTCACCCCAAAATGAACATTCTGGCATCATTTACTTGTTCCAAACACATAAGACTTTGATCTTCAAAACACAAAGTAATATATTTTCAATGAAGCCTGAGTGGTTTCCGTTCCTCCATTGAAAGTGCAGGTAAACAAATCATGATACCCCCAAAAAAGTCATAAAGGCGTTGTACATATTGGAGTGGTCTTGGGAACAGATACAATCACTTTATAATTCAAAAACTTAATTTACATCTGTTCATCAAATAAAGAAATCATATCTCTTCACAACACTTAGATTAAACTGCTCGATTCATATTGATTTGTCTAACGATGTTTTTTTCTTTTCTTTTTTGGATCTTCTAACTTTTCAGTGGAGAAAAAGAAACCTCTCAGGGTTCATTAAAAAAAAGAGTATTTCTTTACACTGTTTTCTGCTGGCGCTTGAACACACTTTCCTTATTTTCTCCACAACAAATGGCCAAGCAAGCGCAGACACTGACAAGATACGCGATACAGAACAAGACCAAACGCAATATCAGCACGTCTCCACACAGTAAACAAAACAAGCGTTTCATAGCAACGACAACTGCACTAAACACTAATGAGACAAGTAAATACACTTACAAGCTACTTTTAACTTCCGCTGATAAAGACTGCTTCTCTCAAAGAGTATTTCTTTACACTGTTTTCTGCTGGCGCATTCTGCTGCTTTATATATATATATATCTTTATATATAAAGATTAACCAATGTTATATGGGTTTAGAACAACACAAGAGTGAGTAAATTATACCAGACATTTCATTTTTAGTTGTTTCTGAAGCTTTCCTATACTGAGTGTCTGAGCTCAATAGTTGAAAATTTTAACTTACTGGTAGTTTTAGGATACATCCCAGGGTTTGGAGCTATAGAGAAAGATTTCAAAAGGATGTTATTGCACTGATATCAGTTACTGACAATAGATAGTAATTTGGGGTATTATGTACTGAAATAACTGTTTGAGATTGATAGTTATAAACTGTAACTTACTGTTAGCTTGAGGATACATCCCAGGGTGTAGACCTTTAAAAACACATTTAAAAATATTGTCATTGCACTGATATCAGTGGTTGACTATAAATAAAGTAGTAAGTATTCATTAGGAGCTTTTCTACTGTTTGAAACGGCAACTTACTGTTAACCTGAGGATATATCCCTTGATTTGGAGCTTTAGAAAAAGATTTTGAAACAGTAAAAGCTGTCACTGACAGTACATAAAGTTTGTTTTCCTTCATTTTATCATAAACATGATTACAACAATAAACCTCATTTGTCAACATGCACTTATATATCATCTGATCAAAATGTTATTTTAAATTACAGGGTAATTTGTGAAAAGACATGATTATAATAATCATAGAAAACAATGAAGCCATATATATTGTTCTCACTAGACATATATTACCCATCAACATATGAGTAGAAACAAGAAAAAGATGCCTTGCATATTCAGATCCTAAAAGCTATTTCCTCAACAAGTGCCAACATTTCAAATGTTACAAAGTTGTTTTTAGACTTAGCGTGAACTAGTCTTTAACACCAGTAGAGCATGAAGGTTCACATTTGTGTGTGTCTGATATGATCAAGCGATGGCTCAAGTGCTTGCTTTTTAGAATGTAATGGCCACGCCTTCTCATGAATAATAATGAGTTACCACAGTATGTGTGTTTAAATCCAGTTCAGATCTATTATGTATTCAATTGGCTTTTATTCACAGACACTACAGATTATTTTCTTCTCAATAAGGGGACATGGTTTTCAATAATTCAATATTTGGTAAAAACATAGCATGCCGAGATATTTATAAGCAATTTCTTGTAAACTGGTCATTTTTTGACCAGGAACACCACAAGTGTATCAAGGTGGGGGTGAAAAATCTCAAAAAGGTACAAAAATTATAGTTTTTGGGGAGAAGTTGTTACATCCTCTCAGTGGTGGACAGTAACGGAGTAGTTTTACTTCGTTACTGTACTTAAGTACATTTTTCAAGTATCTGTACTTTACTGGAGTAGTTTTATTTTGAGTAACTTTTACTTTTACTTCACTACATTCCAAAGCATAAGATCGTACTTTTTACTTCACTACATTTCATAAAACATATCGTTACTCCTTATAATATATCACGTGCTCTGACACGCAGAAGCGGTGTCTAATTCAAGAACGAACTGATTATTTTCAATGAACCTTTTAAATCGGTTCGCAAATCGCACCAAACGATTCATTCACGAATTGAAATGATCCGATTGCAGCTGTTCTCGAGTCGACAACTCACTGATTCAAATGAACCATTTAGTGCGGGTCTCCAGTGAAGTGAATTCACAAGTAAGAACCTTGGGCCGGTTGCACCAGCTAGACGTAAACAATCTGGTGAACTGTTTAGTGCGAGTCTCCAGTGAACTGAATTCACAAGTAAGGCTGTGTCCGAAATCGCCCCCTATACCTTAAATAGGGCACTATTTGAGGGAACAGCCATTTTTTGTGGTGTCCGAAACCATAGTGGACGATCTCGAGTGCACTCATTCAATCCCACAATGCACTGCAAAAACGAGTGTACAACTGGTGCAGGCTCAACGGCTAGAGAATGCCCATAATGCACCGTGAGAGTCACGCGCCGAATGAATTCCCGCATCTCGCCAGAAGATGGCGCCCGCAGCTGATATAGATTACATCTGGGGCAAAATAAAGGATGTGCTGTTCAGAACATGGTAACTACAGTAATTAACAAAGTGGGAAGTGATGCCCTCTGGGGGCATTTGGCCAGGGGTGTTTTTACACCACAGACAAGGTTTGAGAAGAAAAAAATCATTATGAAAATATAATTATATTTTCCTTAAAAACTTCAGGCCTTATTCTCATGTCATATAAAACTGTGATGTTCTGCAAAACAACAAGCTTTGTTTATATTTTAAAACACTTTTTTCTTACTGGTGAAAATCAGATGATCAGACCTGTTTTCTCTCAGGTACATCGCAGTGTAAGCTTCACAGTGAACATTACTACATCACTCTCGTCAACATAGTCCATATCAACAACAAAAATATATCTTGACTCCATAAAATGGTTATTTTTCGAAAATCCCAGGTATTTTGAGCAGTAGGATTATAAAAAAGATGTGCTGATATTAAATTAAGTAGCCTATATAAAATTGCAAAATAAATCTATCAGTACTTTTTTACTTAAGTACATAAAAAATCAAGTACTTTTGTACTTTCACTCGAGTAAAATTGAAAAAGGAGATGGCGCCCGCAGCTGAATAATCAATCCGTTCATTTTTACAAAGCGCTCATCCATGGCGTACAGCATAATGTACAACACGGGTATAAATTCATTGTAAATTGATTATTAAATTGTTTGATTAGGGTTTATACGTAATTTCCGTGACAGAGTTCAAGATAAATCCTTTAATCTTGCTACTGGAGCTGCTAGTTTGCTAGTTTCAAATGATTAATAAACAGCAAGCACAAACTATGCAAAAGCGGCATTTTTTCCGGTGCACTCAGTGTCCGAATTCACTACTCGTTTTCATTCACTCCTTCTAAGTGAACTGAATTAGTGACCTAATGTAGGGAATAGTGAATGAGGGTATAGGGGGCGATTTCGGACACAGCCAAAATGTTATTGCAGACTATAAAAAATCGAGTACTTTTGTACTTTCACTCGAGTAAAATTGAAAAAGGAGTACTTTTACTTTTACTGGAGTAATATTTTATTATACGTATCTGTACTTTTACTCAAGTACTTGATTTGTGTACTTCGTCCACCACTGCATCCTCTTATTAAAATCGTCTCTGGGTCAGAGTGACTGCAGTACAACATGAGGGGTTAAGAAATGTACCAAGTTTATCCAAAGAAACATACCTCCCTGAAAGTTTGGATTAACTCCCGGCTCTGAGTACGAGGTGTATCCCATATAAATATTGGGATATGGAGATGAATTGTATCCTGGGTTGTGGGTCATTTCTTTTCCTACGTAATCTGCTGGATGGCCTGGGTACGGTGGAGCAGATTCAAGAGCTTCAATGGTTTTCAAAGCCTCTATATCCTCCATATCCTCCAGATATTCCACCGTTTCCAACTCATCCAAATCAGCTTCTCCGGCCTTATCCATATTCTTAGTTCCTTAAGCAAAAAAAAAAAACTTAACAGAAGCACACAGAAAATGAGGCTCACTGTCGCTTTAGGTGTGTGGACTACTTGAGTCCCAATGCAAATGCCAGCAAAACAAATGTTGACAAGACTTATTCAAATCTCTACAGTCCATCCAAATTTCGTTCCGACATGGAAATGCTCTGTTTGTGAAGCATTTTGCACTGATTTTCCTTTTGGTCATGGAAACAGACCTTGATTTTCCACCACATCATCAAGACCAGGAACTGAAGACATATGACGTAGCTTGTAAAAACCAAGCTGTAGAGCTTCTCTCTTCCATTTGAAAATCAAATGGACTTATTTCTGAACGCAGAATTTTCACCTTGTTTACATTTACAATTATGAAATGTTGTTGAGTCTCTAATAACAAAACTGTTAAATGTATAATTATTCATACATGTGAGAAGCTGCTGAGAATTGAACAAATAGTTGTAACCTGACTTTGTTTGTGGCAGTTTTTCTGGTGATTAATCGATAATATACTTACAAATGCTATGAAATGCATCATACTTTGTGGAAAAAGTGTGATGCACTAGAGGGATTTCTGGAATCAGCACCCCAAAATTTGTAAGAAACAAGTATTGGATTTTATTCAGCAAATATGATGCAGGGCAATGTTATAGACTAATAAGCCTAGAAAAGAAATGAGACTTACACCATATATTTTTGTGTTGTAAACTAGTGACTACAGTAAACTACTTCATGAAAACAATTAACAGAATGAAAACAATGAGTCAGTGCAATAACTGATTTCCATTTAGTGGCAGACAGGAAAGCTACAAAATTGCTTATACGTTTTTTATGGATTACCAATTCAGGAACAGTGTTGCCTCACAGACTTTGATTCTCATGCAGGTCATGAATCAACTTTCATTAGTCTTCAGTAGCATGACTCTTTTTTCATTCACACTAACAATAAGCAAACAAAGACAGAAAACGGAGCTCTCAGCCACAGGTGCTGAATGCATTTTCAATTTTAACGTAACATTGTGTATAATTATATAAGGAGTAACTGACAATGCACCATTGAATCATTGAAATGAACATAGACTAACTGTCATATCTGTTAACTCTTGGTCATTAGATTATATCTAATTGCCTTGGCTCAAAACCACCAAAGGTTTCACAGATATCTGGATCTTCATCTTTATCTCTTTCTCTCCCTGATTAAATCTGCTTCCAGATCAACTTACCTACAGGAACGCAAGGTCAGTGAGATTTGAGGTTGATGTTGTATTTCCTTGAAGACCAGATGAAACTGAGTTCAGGAATAGAAGAAATGGGTGTGTATGAGTTCTAGAGGAGGGTGAAGAAAGGAAGCAAAAAGGGAGGATATTTTAAACAGAATTCAAACCAAATATGCTTCGGATGATGATTATTATTTGGTGGCTGAATAGACTAATTCATCAGTCAGACTTGATTTAGGTTGACAGTGTTGAAATGCAGTAGTGAACTTTATCCAGAAGGACTCTATCACACATTACTTCTTATTGTGAAATCTAAAAATCTACTTTTTGGCTTGTTTGTTGTTTATTTCGTCTTAAAGTGCTTCTTCTATACTGCACACCGCTGACTTTTGTTAAAATGGCTATTATGTTCTGAGGTTATGTTTTCATGCTTATATGCATCAGTTTGGTTTTCTTGAGCCTTGTCGTGCCATTAGATTTGCTGCGTGCAAGAGTAGTTTGAATATCTTTGCATTCACAAACTGGTTGATGACAGAATTAGTGAAAGAAGTGAATGTAGTGATCAGTGATCTTACAAACATATACTGTATTTCGAATCTTTTTTATAGCCTTCGTATGTATTATTATTACCATTTTCACACTTATGTGCCTGTGTGTCTAGATAGATAGAGAAGTAGTCGCACTACTACTCAATGCGTTACTGTTTAAAATTAAATAAATGTTTAAAATCATTACATTTCTTTAAGGCAGTTACCGCACATTCATTCAGCCATTTTAAACACTGGAATACTGCTCTTACGAAAATTAACCACAAATAAAACCAAAAAATTGCAGTTGTAGTTAAATCATAGTAACCACACATTAACCCGGGTTTTGCTATACTAATCATAGCTTAACCATGGCATTTGTAGTAAAATTGTGGTTATACAAATGGTAATCCACAAAAAAAAACATGGCTACTACACTTTTATCATAGTAAAACCATGGCTAATTTTCGTAAGGGTGTTTATCTGTCAAATTCATTTACAACTGTAAATTCAACAAGTATGAAATATGATCAGTAAGAGAAAAATACTGTTAATGAGAAGACAAGAGCTGTACTGCGGCAGGTTAGTGGGGAAATATATTTATTTATTATTCAGAATGCACATTTGGAAGGGAAATATATTTATAGGAACATTTCAGCAGGTTGACGATAATTAATGTTAATGCAGAGAATATGATTAATTGTTTAAAAAAAAATTTGCCAGCCCTAAAACATACAAAGGGAGTTCTATTTTACATTCAATTCTGTATTGATAATGCCACTGTGGATAAATGCATATAGATTTTTCCCAACCAGAAGCCCTGGATGAACAGTCAGGTCCGCACACTTCTCAGAGACCGAGATGCTGCCTTCAGGACAGGTAACAAAACTCTATACAGTGCTGCGAGAGCAAAGCTGTGGAGAAGGATCAAAGAGGCTAAGGAGGTCTACAAGAAGAAGACAGAAGATCATCTCTCTGGAAAAGACTCAAGGTGGATGTGGCAGGGCATACAGACCGTCACCAATTTCAGGGGCTGTGCTACTACTGCAGGGACTAATCACTCTGCCCAACTGGCAGAGGAGCTGAACTGCTTCTTTGCATGTTTCGAGGCAACCTAGCAAAATACAGTCTCGTCACTTCGGCCTATACCAGCAGGTAACACCCACGCACTCACTTTACAGGAGCATGAGATGAGAAGGGTGCTCAGGTCAGTGAACTTGAGAAAAGCAACCGGCCCTGACGGGGTACCTGGGAAGGTACTCAGGTTATATATATATAGAAGGTTTGCTCCAATATCTTCAATCAGTCCCTGACACAAGCCATCATACCACGCTTCCTGAAGTCAGCTACCATCATACCAATCCCCAAAACAACCTTGTCGAGCAGTCTTAATGACTAACACCCAGCTGTGGCACTTACACTGGTAATCATGAAATGCTTAGCTCTAGCTATATGCTATAGCTCTAGCTCTAATCTACACACTGTTCTGAGTCATCTGGAAAAAACAGGGAAGCTATGTCAGGATCAGTGTTGGGCAGTAACTAGTTACTAGTAACTTAGTTACTGTAATAATATTACTTTTTGCAGTAACTAGTAGTGTAACTAATTACTAATAAGATTTCAGTAATAATAATCAAGCGTAGCGTTAGTTCTGGCAGGTCACGTTAGTCAAGCTCGCATCAGCTGACTCTCAGCTGATCCCCATCTACCTATGGGAATACGACACCTATCTAAGTATTCATATATAAGGTCCCGCAGTAGTATCAGCAGTTTTCGCATTGCTCAATAGCTAATTACCCTCCTCCATCCCCAACTCCTCCTCTGTCAGTCGGGATTCAGTCTTCTGATTTTTTTTTTAATCAGACTAATTCTAAAATGTGTACATAAATTATTGAATTTTAACGATATCTGCAATACATTTATGTCGGTTCTGTTCTGTTTACCCTGGGGGGCTTATCGCTGCTCTCCCTGCTCTCATCCATGCTAGGCTGTATGGATGCGCAGGGAGTTCTTGCCCAGAACAGAACCATACCGCCAATCCAAACTGTATGCTAATTGTCAATCATCTTTGACGATAGTGGTCCTGACAGAATTACAGTTACCATCCATAAAACAACTTAGTTACTTAAGATGCCTCAACCCCGCTGATTTAAAATCCAACAATCAAATAATTCCGGATGCTGTTCATTGATTATAGTTCAGCATTTAATACCATTATTACTTCAGTCCCAATTCTCTGTAATTGAGCTCATCCATGGCTTGCTCCGTCTGATGATCTGACCGGTGTGAGAGACAGCTGGAACAAACAACCACTTCCTGATAATCCAGAGAGGTTTGATGAGTGTTTCTGTGTTCTGGGTTCAGAGGGTTTTAACTCAGGAACACACTGCTGGGATGTGGAGGTTAAAGGGAATTCATACTGGATTCTTGGAATAACTACAGCATCAAACCACAGAAAGCGATGTGTTTTCTTTGACACTGATGTCTGGTGTGTGTGGTATGGATTGTATGAACTATGTGAGAGTTCATCTGGACTATGACAGAGGAATGGTGTCATTCTCTGATCCTGTAACTAACACACATCTACACACATTCACAATCACCTTCCCTGACACTGTCTTTCCTTTCTTTGAAACTGCTTCTTCTCTGAGGATCTTACCATTCAGGATTTAGTAAATGCTACACCTGGATCTTCTGCTTTAATATTTTCCAGTCATCATGTTTCTAATATTTAATCCATATCATATGATTAAGAGTGTTGTTAATCTGAATATCAGCACTACAGACACACTGACAGAGACATATTGCTGAATGTCTGGTGGGAGTGAATGCTGGTGCGAACTGCTGTCGCTGCTGTTTACGGGCATTTTGATTGTTTGATGGTTTAATCATTGCTGTATATGACAGCAACACAATGATTTCTCGCAGCTTAATCAAACTGTTCTTCCTGGGTTTGTTTATACCTCCCAACCTTGAGCCTCTGGTCGAGGAGGAGGGCTTGTGATACTCTGTAATGGGAAGTGGTACATTTCTCCTATAACGGTGTCTCTGCATGAATCATTTGAGTCCACTGTCTTACAAATCAATGGGCTGATAGATAGATAGACAGATAGATAGATAGATAGATAGATAGATAGATAGATAGATAGATAGATTCCAATTTTAACCACTAGGTGTCACTGTCAACTATAATTAATGCTTTCCAGCCTTGCCATGACATTTTACAAAGCCTATACTCGAAGATGAAACAGAATTTGTATTGTTTACAATATTTCCATTCTATGACACTACCTTTTATACCAGTATTGTATAATGTGCATGAAGATTATGTCTGTGCTATGAGCAGATGAGAATAATCAGTCTAGATATTCCGTTTCCCTTCCACTTTGTGCAAAAAGATAAAAAGCCTACATTAAGACAGACTACATATTCTGTCACACCTCTGAAACCAAATGAATGTGTCTGGCAGGAGTTGCATTTTAATTAATTTTTATGTTGTGAAATCAGAGATAAGTCTGAAAAACAGCTGGAAAAATGACTCTTTGTTATTGTCTTTTTGCATTATTGACAAACTGTTTTCCTGTTTGACACTGTAAAGCTGCTTTGACACAATTAGTATTGTATAAAGTGCTATACTAATAAACTTGACTTGACTTGATAGTCGTCAGTAGATTCATCGGCCATCTAACACCCTTTACCGTCTCTGTTCCCTTTACTGTTGATTGTGGTGGTGGTAACACTTTAGAATAGGGATCACATATTCAGTTTTCCCTGAACAAACTCCTAATTTGCTGCTTATTAGTAGTAAGGTAGTTGTTAAGTTTAGGTAAGGGGTGGATTAAGGGATCTAAAATATGGTCATGCAGAATAAGGCATTATGTGCTTTATAAACAGCCAATATAATATGCATGCTAATAAGCAACTGGTTAATAGTGAGAACTGGTCCTTAAAATAAAGTGTTACTGTGGTAACTAACTGAGTAATTGCCAATTCTAATTCTTTATCTTCCCATAAATTGCCAATACAAAACAACAGACTAGAATATATTTTCCAATTACAAAATCTTTTTATGGCCACTAGATGTCACTGTTAGATAATAACTGTAAGCCTCCAAGGTTTACTTTTATTATCCATGCAGATTACAATGTTTCCTTGAAATACTAAATTAAATTAAATTAAAGCACACAGGAAAGCCACAGAATTATTATAATAATTTTATATTGATACAAATTTGGTTATAATGCATCACACTTCTTACAAGCGAAACAAATATAAAACTGATATTGCATGTTCGAGTTCATGGAAAGATAGTAATGTTTACATAAAACACATTTTTTCTGCTTACATTTATATAGGCTCCATCACAGTGTAAATAGTAAGTGCGGTAAACAGTCATGTATTTTGACTTACTGTTGTTTGTTAACACATTTGCTTGCTTGAATACATTTTGGAGGGGAAAGACAGTGGCATATGATCTTTCGGTTCTTGTTGAGATGGAAACTCAACAGTTCATTGTTTTTCACATCAGACCATTCAGTCCAGGATCAAATCGTTTTAAGTGGGCCCTGCACCTCTTGTTGCAGTCAGTAATTTAGTTCTTTTTTGTGCTTCTCTAATGCTCTATTGTAAACCCTTCCGGCCCTGAATTTACAGCTGTAATTTTTCATAACAATTTAATCACCTGTATGTAGACCTTAATGCACTGGCCAAATAGTTCAGACAAAGTATAATAGGATTATTTCCTATGAGGGGAAAATTGTTTCCAGGAAGTGCCATGGCTCTCATGCTTATTGATGTATGACCTCCTGGTATTTGCCACTTTATTATTAATGGGCACAAGTTCTGCTTGGAAAATAGATACGTTTTCTCAGAACAATTTGCATAAGTGGTCTTTAAACCACTTTGATCTTTTACTTTGATTAGTGGAGTCAAAGGTGCATGTATCACATTATATACAATATACAAAAACCTGAGACAGGAGTAAAGGTGAATTAGGTAAAGTTCATGGTGAATTCTCCAGCATGAGAATGAATGCCAAATGTGATTTTGGGAAAGGCCAGTTGTTAGACGGCTCAACTGGTTTTCCGATTCAATCCATTCAGGCAGACGCAATTTGCTAACAGCTTCCCAAAATAACCTACAATCCCATTTCTATTCAAATGAAATGAAGGGACGGTAAAATGTCGTATTTGTTGAATGGTTCTTTAAAATGACTTAACACCAATTTAAATACAACTGGACTTAAAGGAGACTGTACAACGCTGTTTTCACTCACATATCTGCCTTTGTGTGCAACAGGGTTCGGGTGACAAAACGCAGTTTTCTCTTACAGGGCGTTTCCTCGTCCACTTTAAAGAGAGTTCAAATTCACCAGCCTTACTGCATCTGTAAGCTTCAGATTTTTCTTCCTTTCTTTATGTAAAAATTCTCTTAAAAATCAAGCATGATAAGCAAAACAAGCCTCTTCCGTTTGCATTAACACACAATTCTTAAAAATGCTTAAAGCAATAGTTCACCCAAAAATAAAAAATTGGGTGAAATTTACTCACCTCAGGCCATCCAAGATGTAGATGAGTGTGTTTCTTCATCAGATTTGGAGAAATGTAGCATTCCATCGCTTGCTCGCCAATGGATCATCTGCAGTGAATGGGTGCCGTCAGAATGAGAGTCCAAACAAGCATGCTCCTGTGTGTTATTAGTTAGCAGGCTTGTGGGGGTTATGTGAAAATGAACATATGAATCATGTGCACGCATATAATCACTAATTTGGTCACTTAAAATTATTTATTTCATTACATTAAGTGTATGGGAACACAGAATTATTGTACTTAAAACCGAACTGAAAAAAATATGTTGATGAATCTTTACTGATTTGTGGAACTGATGTAAATTGTTTCAATTTAAAGCACTTTTTGCAGTGCATGCTGGGCATTGTCCTCTGCTTTGGCACTGACAGTTTGCATATGGCAGGTTTGGACATATAAAAAAAGAACAAGTGACACTTGTGACCTCCTGCACCCTGAGAGAGGAACTGTCAGTAAACAACATGAACATACGGGTAGAGACGGCAAAATTGAGAGAAAGGGGGGCATGTTGACAAAGAGATAGAGGGTGGAATGACACGGTGTTAAAACTTACAAACTGGTTTGTCAAGGCTGTGGGTTTTTTTTTTTACTTTGACAATCCACCAAAGCTAGTGGCAAATGAGTGACTGAACTCAAAACAAACACTAGAATGCATGTGACCAGGAAAAACAAAAACAAAAAAACAACTAACCTCCAGAACCTGTTGATGATACATGAACAATAAACAGTGATTTTGAGGATCATTGTTTGGCATTATGAAACATTTTAAGAGAAGGGGGAAAAAAAGAGCAAAATGTGCACTTGTAAAGACGGTATGGTCTATAGATTTGCATGCCTTCAGTAGTGTTATAGAGTCCAAAGTGCAACAGTAATCATTTAATAGAAATGTCTTGCAGTCGTTGAACCTTCTTACAGGTTTTTTATTTTTTATTCTGAAACACTTCAGCATAGTATTTCAGCAAAGCAGTGAAAGGGATCTGGTCTGTGTGCTTTTTAGAAACACACAATGAATCAATTGGAATCTATTTCTTTAGTCTGAGAAAGTACATCCGCTGAGCCATTCTTAAAAAAATAGTTCACAAAACAAGAAAAATTGCTGGAAAATGTAATCACCTTTAGGCCATCCAAGATGTAGATGAGTTTGTTTCTTCATCAGAACAGATTTGGAGAAATGTAGCATTCTATCACTTGTTCACCAATGGATGCTCTGCAGTGAATGGGTGCCGTCAGAATGAGAGTCCAAACAGCTAATAAAAACATCACAATAATCCACACCACTCCAGTCCATCAATTAATATGAATTGTGAAGTGAAAAGCTGCGTGTTTGCAAGAAACAAATCCATCATTAAGGCGTTTTAACATGATCTGTAATATTTTTTTCTCCATTGAAAAAGTTGTCTCCTCTCATCTGAATCAGGAGAGAAATATACACAGACCAAGCACTGTTTACATGCGAAAACAGTCCAAACAGTTCTAAACCAATATGTGGGTGGATTTTGATGTGAGAGACAACAAGATGGACTTTTTGGCTGGAGGAAGCGTTATTATGGATTATAGACTCATATTTTGTCCAGAAGCGATGGCTTAATGTTACAATCATGTATTTATTTTTTGCAAACACGCAGCTTTTCACTTCTCAAGACATTAATTGATGGGCTGGAGTGGTGTGGATTACTTGTGGATTATTGTAATGTTTTTATCAGCTGTTTGGACTCTCATTCTGACGGCACCCATTCACTGCAGAGGATCCATTGGTGAGCAAGTGATGTTGATGCTGAATTTCTCCAAATTTGTTCTGATAAAGAAACATCATTTGTCTATGTGACTGTCTTATCCATGTAACATTTTGTCTGTATATGTATCTTGTTTTGAGTATTCTCCCCTCTGCATGCCTCTTTGTTATTCATTGCACCTGCCCAGGAGCTATAGTTGAAAATTGGCTAAACTGACCCATATACACAAGTGCCTATTAATGAGTACAGTCTCGGTAAATCTAAAGCCAATTAAGTATGGAAAAGTCTGACCTGTTGGTTCTGGACACAAAAATAGAATCTGATGATGTTGAGGTGAGTCAAGAATAAAATAAAGCGTGTCCATTATTTAAAAAAAACGAGCTCAAACAAGTCATGAGATGTTATCGTTTAAACCAAGAAGGATGGAGGTATTTTTTATTAATTCTTGTAAGGTAAGCAGCTGTTTATGTACTAAACCCCTCCTACCATTTTGCCTGGATCTCTATTTAAAGCAGTTAATTTTACAGTATTGTTTACTATATACATAAATCAAATAACATGCATGTCTTTAACTAAGACTCCCATGTTTTGATTTGAAACTTATTGTAATCCTGTAGTTTAGGTTTATTAGGAATGATACAAACAACATCAAGACTAAGCTAGCATAATACAGGTACATCGTATCAACCCCGACTAAAGAAAAAACATCTCGATTTCTGCCTGTGCAGCTCCTTGCTGCTCTCAGGATGTTTTGGCCATTGCTTCAGCTGCAACTACTTCTTCATCCGTCATAAGACATTCTGCCTTTAATAAATAGGCTGTTTGGCATTTCCACCAAATCCTATGTGATATGTAAGTCAGGGATTTGTGTATCACTCTGCTTTGAAATCCAGAAGTCCACCAAGAGAGCTTGTTCGAGAGTGAAAATATTCAGAACCGCCACCAAATTAGCAATGATCCATCAAAATGTAACAGTGGAAACCACTTCCTCTCTCAACAGTCCAACTTGGTCCAAAGGTCGTGGATGAACAGTTTCCCAGATTCATTCAGTCATGCTGAACAAAATGATGAGCCATTTGCCATTATAATACATATTTACAGTCATATATAACATCACTGATATCTTCTCATCACAGATTGATATTTATATGGAAATGTATTGTCTTTGTGCACCAGAGAACATTTGATCTAGGCATAGACAACAATAACTTTTTAGGAAGCCATATATTTTGACCACAAGTCAAATCATATTGACTTAATTGGACAACCGACTCGAACAGAACAAAAAGGGGGGAAAAAAATCCATCCAACTGTCAACTTTTATATGGACTGGCTGCACACTTGTGGTTCAGGTTGGTGGATTTCCGTTTTGGCACTGGCCTCGGCCTCCAAACCAATGGACTGAAAAGGAAAAGGTAGGTGTAGGATTTCAGAAAGCAAAAACAACAGAAAGAATAAAGCATTTAGCAACTATTCTAAGGATTCTATTCTTCGAAAACAGTTCAGATTTGATAGGAGTATTTGATTGTCTTCTTATCTGCTTTTAAGGGGCATTTATGTACAGAACAACCAGGTGAAATCTACATGCCTTCAGTATGCAGTACTGACCATTTTACAGAAATGTTGTTTATTAAGGCCCTAACAAACACCAGCATTCAAAGTCTCAAGCTTCCATGTTTCTCAGCATTCTAACTGTATTCTAATCAGAATGTTTGGAATGTTGGTGCTGCCTGAGAAAAGAACATGTACCTGGTTGTTTTGTGTTTATGGTTCTATATCACTTCTTTGAGGATAGTGTTTCGTAATCTGATGACTAAGGTGTGATGTGTCAGACCTGTTTGATTCGAGAAGATTTAGTGATGTTCAACTGGTGATGTTCTCTGCTGTTTGCTCTGATAAGCCTGACATTTATGACCATAATCGATGAGCATCCTTCCCTCTTTAGTCATAGTGCTATCATTAATAAGTGATAAAATGAATGAATGTTGGTTTCCAGTGGCGTCGCTAGGAATTCTGGGCTCTGTGTACTAAATTTGCTATGGGGCCCCTCAAAATCACGTGCTATGGAGCCCCTCAAAATTAACATTTTTCATAAAGATATGAAAAATTGAATTGTAAATTCAAAAAAGGTTATGTTACACACAATGTTACACACAATTCTGACTTTATAATTCACAACTGTGAGATTTAAAGTCGCAATTCTGAGAAACAAACACTCTCAATTCTGGCTTTATTTCTTACAATTGCGACTTTATATCTCACAACGCTTGTCACATGACACACCGCAGCAACAATAACTGTGAACGAGTGCTGTATCGCTATTTTTCCTTTTATATTCGAAATATTCACAAACGTGTTAATTATATTATGAAATATATGATATTCCGATTCTCAAATATGTGCAAGTTTAAACACCTTTATAATGACCATGTAATCTATCTCGGGTGATGGGCGCCACCATGTTAGTTTGCACTGAATCCGAGCTGTGGGATTTACAACATGTAAATATTCATCCCGAGAGACATTAAAGTAGCTTCTGGTGAACTGGGAGAAGAATAAAGTAAACTTTATTGTTACCTACACTATGTGTATAAGGAAAGTTATTGCTGCTTCCATATACATCAGTGTGTATTTTGCAAATTAAGCATGTGTTTCATAAACCTAGTAATGAAAATATATAGAATGAAAGGCCCTTACATGATAGCTCTGGACATGGTCGTTGAAATCAAAGCTCCTTGGAGGGAAGAAGGGCTCATTCTGTTGGTTCCTGCTGAGTCGCGCGTGACCAGGGTGAACCTCGCTGACCCCGTTGACCCTGTGGATGCACAGCACTTGCTTGAAGCTCCGCTTGAAGTTGTCCGACAGAAACCCGTAGAGCAGCGGATTGGCGCAGCTGTTGACGTAGGTCAGGATGACGGTGAGAAAGTAGATGCCGGTGACGAGGCCGTTCTCCGGGAGCGTGCTGATCAGGTTGAGGATGTTAAGTATGAAAAATGGCAGCCAGCACAGGACGAACACCACCACGATGATCACCACCATTCTTGTCACTTTCTTCTCAGACTTACGGCGTTTGGAGAGACCCGCTCGTGCACCGGCGGACTTTACCTTGATTACAATGAGCAGGTAACACAGGCAGATGACCAGAAGTGGGCAGAAGAAACCTAGTATGGCAGTGTAGAGGATGAAAGCAGCTGACCACACGTCACGCGGTTCAGGCCAGCTGAGGTTGCAGGTGTTGAGCTCCGGCTGAACATCACAGTAAATGATGACTGGCAGCGTCAGCAGACAGGACAGTGCCCATACCATGCTATTTATCACCTTGGCAACACTGGGTCGCCGCCACCTCGTGCTGCGGATAGGATGTACCACAGCCATATAGCGATCAATGCTCATTACTGTCAGACAGAATGTGCTAGTAAATTGACTGATGGAGTCTGCCCACATCAGAATACGACAGAGGAAGTTGCCAAACGGCCAGTAGGCAAGCACGTTGTGGGTGGTGAGAAACGGAAGTCCCAGGATGTACAGCTCGTCGGCCACTGCCAGGTTTAAGATGTACATGTTGGTGACCGTCTTCATTTTGGTGTAGCGCAGGACCACGAAAATGGCCAGAGAGTTTCCCGTCAAACCCACGACGAACACCACGAGGTAAATTACGGCCAGGACCTTCGTGCTGTCCTCCTCGGCCATCGAGCTCCCATTCAGTTGAAGGGAAATATTGCTGATTTCATTGGACTGGTTTGCGTAGTCTGAGATTGAGGTGTTGCACATGGGACCCTGGGATGCCATATTTGGATACACGCACTGATTTGACAAGGAACTGTTGATTTTTGAGTCACCAAAGGGCTAAAAAGAACAAAATAAGAATGCAAAATAGTGGTTTATCTCAGCAGCATGACATATAAAATGTGAAATTGCATGCTTGATTTTTATGCACACACTGTAGAATAAAAATCTATAGAATAATGACATCATCTGACATTATCTGTTAAGTTTATCGGACACTCCTTTAACACAATGCAATGCTGCATTCAAAATATGGGAGAAATCAATATGGAAAATTCCTTCAAAAACAATGCATTAGGCTCTATTTTTTTTTACAGATTTTCTTAGTGCAAAAAAAGGCCTTAATAATGTAGGCTACTTAAAACATGATTGGCATATTTAAATGAACTGAACAATTCTGAAAGTATTAACTATAACATTAGACTTGTCAATACCTTCCCAATTCAGAATAGTTCATATTAAAACAAACAAACAAACAAAAGATAAATCATAAGGATGGAGACTCAACCAGCTTTTTCAGTCCTAACAATAAAGGTTCCTCAATGGTTCTTTGGGGTAAAAAGGTTTATTTATTACAGGGCTTGCAAAATCGCTAGCCCGACGTCCCGGGGCTATTGTGTTGTCCAGTCGGGCTAACAAAATGTATCACCACTCTGCCCGACGGGCTATCTTAAATGCAAAGACTTTGGAAAGACAAGAGTCGCGATACGGCTGGATTAAACTTCAAAAGGCAATGATGTCACTGAATAAATATGAGCGCTGCAGGTTTCAAGTCAAAACGTGGCGCGGATGTCTTTATTTGAATGTATCTGAAGGGTACCGACTGTCCTCAGAAACGTGTCGTTGCACACACATACATACATATATACATATATACACATACATATATATACAAATACATATAATATATGTATTATAATATTTATATAATATTTAGATTTGTGTATAATAATTATTTGGTCAGTTTTAGTTTAGTTCAATTCATTGTCCCTTAAAAGAATTAATTTTGTTTAGTTATTTATTTAGTTAATTTAGCTATTGTTGTAGTATTTACTTCATTTATTTAGTTAGTTTTAGTTATTCAGTTAGTTACCTAATCTTATGTTTTGTTAGTTGGCTATATTATTTATTTAGTTTTATAGTTATACTATTTATTCAGTTAGGGTTAATTATTTATTCAGTTACTTATTTGATTTAGTTTTAGTTAAGATATTTAGTCCGAATATTTTCAGGGTTTTTTTGTTCAGTTAGTTATGCTATTTATTTATTTAAGATTAGTTAGTCTGTTTACTTTATATTATATTATATTACTTTATATTACTTTATAGTTATATTATTTCTGTATTATGTATTACTTTAGTTATAGTTATATTATTTAGTTAGTTTTTATTTATATTATTTAGTTTCTTTATTTAGCAAAGTTTATACAGAAGATGGCTTCATCATCTTTTAATTTGTGACTCATTCAGATTTTTAATTTTTTTCTATAGGCGTTGGCCGATCATGATATCCGGCATGCTAAGCACTTGAAGCAGAGAAGAGGAAGATTGCAGAAGATCTTGCTCAGATTGAGAGAAAACATGCTCTTAAAATGACCCAGACCCCTAAAATAAAAAAATGGGTATATGCACACTTTAAATTGAAAAGACATGGGGTTTTCCATCAGTGATGTTCTTAACACTATGTTATTCACCATATTTTTGTTCAATGTTTGCAGCCTACCCACAGTGGGATGCCTTGAAGCTGTCTTTAATGATTGAAGAAGCAAACAAAATCAGTGCCAAACTCAGGAAACACACAGTCTTCAGCAGGTACAGTTATTTAGTGGGTGTAATTGATTTAATGTTCCTGGATCAACATCTTTTTTTTGGTCTTGGAACAACATTGCTACAGTATTAACCAATCAGAATTTATGATTAGGAAAAATAGTATTAAAATAATTTAGTATAATGTAAATTTAATTGAAATAAATTATTTAATTAATTAATAAATAATAAAGTCGTGGAAAAAGCTATAGCGAATATTTTTTTCCCCTTTTATCATGGAATGTTAGTAATTGCTCTTTGTGAGTACAGCATTTATAAAACAATATATATAATCTTTATCCAGCAATCACTAATGACTGGAAAAGTGTGAATTTAGTCAGTTTATTGATAAGTGAGTAATTTGAAATTCTGGTTTATTAAACAGTAAAGTCTTAGGATGGAATCAGACGTGAATTTGTGTTTTCATAACAGACATGAGGCGACCGATAAAGAGAGCGAGGGTGGAGACGCCCAACTGCAGGTCAAAGTTCAGAAAACCAAACTGGGAATCTCCACCTTCTGGAGCCTGGAGAAGTTCCAGTGCAACTTGGCTGCCATGAGAGAGCTTGAGCAGGTGGCTTTATAAAAGATGTTCACCTAGTTAATAGCTGTAAACCTGCTGCTTGAGCTTCACAGTGGCATTTTTGTAGCACAGTGTCCTAACCTTTTGACATCATATAGCGATAAATGATATCCTCTTCAGTGTTAATCCAGGTTTTGTCTGTAACTAGATGCAAACACAACAAACAATGTGCGGCAAACACTTTTTTTTGTCGGTTTTGTTTGGCTGATTTGGTTTCTGTTGTTGTAGCTGGGTGGTCATTGGTTTAAAGGGGTCATGACATGAGAAATCAAATTTGCCTTGATCTTTTGGCATATACTAGGTCTTTGTACCATTAATACATCCTGCAAGTTTCATAGCTTAAAACGTCCTCCTCATTATAAACAAAGCATTTATTTAATCAAGCACCAAAAACGGCTCGTTTTGGATCTGAGGTACATGGTGACGTCACCTGGGCACAAACATTTGCATAAAAATGGTCTCCAGAGCAGTCATTTTCTCACCATAGGCCCCGCCCACTGGCATCCAGTCGCTTAATGGCTGACTTAATCATTCTGAATGCAAGTGTTTCGTCATGTCAAAAGCAAATAGAAATTACAATCACTGCCACTACCTTGTCTACACTGGAAACAGTATACACAGGGCTCGCAAAATCGCTAGCCCGACGTCCTGGGGCTATTGTGTTTTCCAGTCGGGCTACCAAATGTTTCACCACCCTGCCCGACGGGCTATCTTGAACAGTGATATAAAATTCCTTCCTTGATTTGCGTTGTTCAGTAGCTTGTAGGGGTAAAATGGATCGTAGTTGATCGTTTGCACGTGTTTCTAAGTCTTGCCGATTTAAACATTC
>NW_015653482.1:157839-160512 GCF_001515625.1 Sinocyclocheilus rhinocerous
CAGTCGGGCTACCAAAATGTATCACCGCCCTGCCCGACGGGCTATCTTGAACAGTGATATAAAATTCCTTCCTTGTTTTGCGTTGTTCAGTAGCTTGTAGGGGTAAAATGGATCGTAGTTGATCGTTTGCACGTGTTTCTAAGTCTTGCCGATTTAAACATTCCGTGTTTTAAACCATTCACGTGCATTCGGAACTGCGCGCACTCATTCAAAGCGCGCACAGAGAGCCGCGTTTCAGACAATGCGCGTACACAGAATTGATTCCTCTTTCGCGTATCCTTGCATCTGAATGAACACATACACACACAATTATCTCAAAATAACTTTCTGGGCAAGTATTCTCGTAAACACAGTCGGTTATGTCTTAAGTGAACGTAAACAGTGGAGAAAGAAATCTCAAGTGCATCATTATATTGGATCCGTGCATTCGGTCTTAAAGGGGCAGCAGCCTATAAATACCTGCTGTTCCATAAGCGCCACCTGCTGTCAGAGAGTGACATTTGCGTCTCATTCACAAAGCTAAAATCAGACCATTCTGTTTTTGCTTCAAATTTCGAAATTACGCAATCTAATTGCAATCTAAATAACATGTATTTAGCATCGTTGTTTGGATCGTGATTAAAATTCAGTGGTTGCCTCTGATTTTAAATGGAAAAAGCACAGCCAAAGCATTCATTTGTTTATATGAAGAGATTTATTTTATTTGTATTTAATTATTTTATTTGGGATTTGTTTAAAATTTTGAAAAAAAATTGTTTTTAAATTTGTTTAAAAATGTTAAAAATGTATTTTAAAAAGTTAGTTTTATTATTTGACATTTCAATTTCACAAAGAAATGTGCAGCATTTTGTTGGAGAAATAATAAAAGGACACCTTTTCATTTATAATTTGTCTTAAATCTCATTTTGTTAAAAAGAAAAATTGTGAGAAAATTGGATTGTGAAATCAGTATCGTGAATCGCATCGCATCGTGAGTTGAGTGAATCGTTACATCCCTATATGCTACTAGTTTTTGCTGTGGTATCAAAGAAGTATTCTGTTATTTAAATGATAAAGCACCATATTTTTTTTTGTTCATCTGCAAAATGACCCAATCTGTTACTCAAAATCTGATATGATATTGAAATATGGTCCGAGCCGTGGGTTTTGTGATCCATTGCACCCCTCCTGACATCTCTTGACTTGTTATTTGAAGAAAAAAAGCTATCACTGAAGATTTTAATCATGCTAATTTGTCCGCAGTGAAATTCAGCCGATGTCTTTTTTTTTTTTTTATTCGGGCTACTTAAATTCATTTTGGGCTACCAAAATCTGAAGAATGTCTACCAGCGATTTTGAAAATTTGCGAGCCCTGTATTATAGGTTCTTCAGAGCAGCATATTGTTTTCTGAGTGCATAAATGGTTTTCTGAAGATAGAGATTAAACAGTTATTTTGAAGGATTATATTTGGTTCTTAAAAGAACATTTACATGCAGCACTGGAAATTCTTTAGATATGAGGAAAAAATGTTGAAACCCTTTGTTACCTACAAAAACACCATACACATACCATGAAACATGCCTTTCAGAGAGTTTATACCAGACTACTTTGGACAAGTACCCTTTATTCCCAATACTAAAAGTTAAAGGCTTTTTTCCCAATTAGCTTTATTGCTTCAAAAACATGCATGCTCATATCGCGTTTTCATTGCATGAAGCATGCAATCATTGCTTAAACTCTGAATGTTCTGCATGACCTTGACTTTAAGTAGTACTCGCGCTGGATATGAGGCGTGCAAAGTGAGCAGAGCGACACAATGTGTTGCACAAATAAAGCCCTGCCTCAGAAATGCGCTGAACCATAAATCGAAACAAAGGGTACCGATGCCATTGTTATGAGTACAAACAGTCCAGTGGACACTAATTCATATGAACCGTCCGCATTTTCACCGCACCGGTCAATATTTAACTTGCCTTCTACGCCAAAAAGCTCTCATTAAACAAGTGCGTGACAGTGACAAAAGGCTGTGTTGATGTGCACGACACATCCACTTCATCTTCTATTTCTATTGCTTTTATGACAGCTGTAATTTATACAGACAGTTTATTTAATCACGAGCCCGTGTTCTCTCTTGCACAGCTTATCAATCATCTCCGGTGAGCAGATCTCTTTTTACAAGTTGGTCTGAATTTCTAATAATTCTCAAAAGGTCAAATTAGTTTATAGGTATACGGTTTCAAACGCTTCCATAACTACGAATAATTCAGCGTGCGAATTTTCACTGGAGAGTGAATCGTGTTCGCTGAGCGAGTAACCATAGCAACAGTGCGCCGCTCGAGCCCATGGAAATAAATTCTGCATAAGGAGACAGCCTAAATCGAATAAAATAGTTAATTATAAAATAATATAAATAATATAAAACTAATTTTAAATATTTAAAAAAACTATATTATAAGTAATACTAAAATAACACTGCAGTTCAGTAGTTTCACCTCAACTACTGTCATTACAAATCAACAGTTTGCTACGCATACTAGTTAAAACGGTCAACATGTTTACCTGAATAACAACCCATCTGTTCTCTTTAAAAGGAAACAGAAAACACAGTCGGCTTACAGCAAACAATTACACCGAGACATCTCTACAGGGCTCTACAGTGCGACCATTTCAGTTGCATTTGCGACTGAAAACTA
>NW_015653482.1:179501-184521 GCF_001515625.1 Sinocyclocheilus rhinocerous
GCAACAATACTACAGCAAGAATAAAAAATCCTTCTTTCTTTGCGTGAACATTTGGGTGGTGTTATGCAAATCTTTCCACATCGTGACGTAGACATGTGGGGCGTGTTAGAACGAGCCGTTTTAGGTAGGCGTGGACCAGTCTTAACTTTTATAAAGAATATCTCTTTGGATTTGAGACTTTAGTCTTTGCAACTTTAGGGATCTTATCTATTCACGAACAGCTTGTAACACTCCAAAGAGAAAGGAAAACTTGAAATCGCATCATATGACCCCTTTAACTAGTCCAAGACAAGATTAAAACAATGCAGCTGGATTCAGTTGTATGGTTGGTATTGAGAATGTGCTTTTTGTAAAAACATTTCTGTGAAGTTGTCCATTTTTGGCAGGTACTGTCATTAGTTTAATTTAGCTGTTTTTGTAATTGTAATGGACATTTTTGTTTCCTTTATACATAGTGAAATGCAAATGTTCTTCTAATAACTGATAGACAGGCTGTTTTTAGTTCAAAACTGTTTCTTTCTTCAGCAATGAGCAGGTTAGTGTGTGGGATATGTGACTGGCAGGCTTTATGAGAGCATGTTCTTCACTAACATTCAATTTGAACCCCATGATGTCTCTGAAAGCACAGTTACATCAGTGATCCTTGCAGACGCTTTCTTATCACAGTGACTTACACGAAATTGCACAAATTACATAAGTGGTAGGCCAGGTAGCTAGTAATAAAAGTCACACACTGAACTCAAACCCCAGAAGGCAAGATACATCTGTGAGGCAGAGAACATTTTACAGCATAATGATGACTGTCAGAGGTGCTGATTGACTAAAGTGGATGCATTTGAGGATGTATATTTAGACTTTTAACAAATATCCATGTGCTGGTTTGTGTAAGAATCACTCACACAGCTTTCCTACTTTTTCTTAAACTTATTTATTTATTTATTTTTAATCTAATTTATATCAACAAGTATAGCTGTACATTTCCACCACATATGAAAAATGCTTTGGTAAATCATACATATGACACTGAAAAGTCATATTTATGAGATAAGTCAACATTATGAGTTGTCAAAATTATGACATAGAAAGTTGAAATTGACATAAATGTCATAATTCTGAAATAAAAAGTCACATTTCTGAGAAAAAAAGTCAAAATTATGAAATGAAAAGTGAAAAATATGATATTAAGATTTCAAAATTATGAGATACTAAGTCATAATTATGAGCTTAAAAGTTGAAATTGAGATGAAGTCATAATGATGTCATAATTTTGACTTAGTATGTAATTAGTATTAGACTTAATATTTCCCCTTTTTGTCATAATTTTGACGTATCTCATCATTTGGTAATTTTGAATTACCAAAGCATGTTTTTTTCCCTTACAAAAAGTAAAAGTTTATGAGAAAAATAAACTGAAATTATGCCATACTAAGTCAAAACTATCATATCATATTTATGAGGTAGTCAAATTTGATTAAAAAAATGAAATTATGAGATAAAAAGTCACAATTATTACAAAGTCTAATGTTTGACTATTTATGACTTAGTATCTCATCATTTCAACTTTTTATGTCATTAATTCGACTTATTTTATAATTATGACTTTTTATGGCATGCTTTGTTTTCTTATGTGGCAGAAATAGACTTCCATGTGGACAATGGTAGTTTGTTTCATTCTAAAAGCAGAAAGTTAGAGAGTATGGCAGGCAGTTAAGGAGGAAAAGGAAGTTTCATATCATCCATGTGTTTTGGTTTCTAATCAGTCAGCCCTGGACGTGGGAGTCCACCGGAAAATTCAACTTCTCTCATAACTTAATTTTTTATTTTTTTTTAATAAAGTCATACAAGTTTGGAAAAAAACATAAGAAGTTAATTTTTTGGCAAACTATCCATTTTTATCAGAGCTGCATCAAAGTAACATTTTCCTTTTATTATTTTCTCTGATAGGTCTATAAATGTCCGTAGATAAGTTGAGTATGTTTGGATTATTATAAAATACAGGCCGACACATCTGTGGAGTTTCCACAGATCGATGGAGAAAGGGCATCATAAAGATGGTAAAATAAAGTGCAGGATGATCTGGGCAGAAGAAGGGAAACACACAGATACAGGAAGAGGAGGAGCAGGGAATGGAGGCTGTTTCCTTTCATACCCAGCGTGAGGCTTTGAGAAAGATCATACAGACAGAGGATCCATACTTCATACTGATGGCTCTGTTGTGTTTTGATGAATGTGTAAGGTGCATATATAATGCTATACTGTGAGACTGTGTGTCATTTTGGAGATAATAGACCTACTTCACTCACTTTATCTGTATTTGGTTGCATGTATGATCACTAACATGGCCTCAAAGTCAAGTCAAATTAATTTGTATAGCACTTGTCACAATACACCCTGTATCAAAACAGCTTTACAAAAAATCATGATGTTAATGTCTTTTAATACCTTTATATATTCAAGTCACGTTCATTGGATTAGAGCTGTGTCATAATATAGCTTACATTTTGCAATGATGTAAACAATCAAGCAGCTGAGACTTGCTATATACCCAGCTAATAGGGAATGTCCTCAGAACATGCTGGCAAGGTTCCCTTAAAGTTATGAACCAATGTTTGTTCAATGTTCTCTGGTCTTTAACAATGTTCTCAAAACGTTAGCACTTATTCATACACTATTTATACATTGTTCATGGAAATGTTTTTCTTGAAACGTGTTTGTCTAGTGTTTTTTTTTATGTTACTACTTGTTTCAGAGAACATTCAAAAGTAACATTACCATAATGATTACAATACATGTTTCTTTAACAGTCGCACAATTTTAAATGTTTCTAAAACATTTCGCCCTACATGAGTTTACTGTATGTATGTGTGTGTGTGTGTATATATACATACAACTTTTTATATATAGAAATAGGTAATAAGTTACATTTTACAACAAAATAAACAATCAAGCAATTGAGATTTGCAATATTATCCAATATATAGCCTGTAAGAAGTTCTGATGAGAACTGAGCTGAGCTGCTTTATAGATTAATTAAACTCAGTTTATAATCGATGAACTTATTAACCTGAACTGAATCAACAATTAACTTATTTCAACTGAATATTGACTGTTTACTATCATCTCTATAGAGCTGCTTTACAGTAGAATTGAATTTTGTTTGCATTATTGAATCACTATTTTCTTGTTTATCCCTATAAAGCTATTTTAACTCAATCTGTATTGTATAAAGTGCTATATAAATAAAGGTGACTTGGCTTGACTATAAAAGTGTGCGATAATAGTTAATAATAGTTAATATTATAGTATATAGTATAGGTTACATAGGTTACTTCAACAAAAATGATCCTGTGATTATTTTATTGAAATAATGTTGATTGTCAACTGATGGACCCATAGTTATTTTTCCATTTATTTTTTCCTAAAGTAATTAATACAATTGCAAAATAGCATTCATTTCTGTGCCTCAGCCGTGTTTAATGCACTGATAAAATGTACACATTGAATGCAAAGTAAGTCGCTTTGGATACAAACCTCTGCCAAATGCATAAATGCGATTTTAAAAACATCTTATATTTTTCAACTTATATATCGCTGAATGTAAATGAATGAAGTTTATGTCATGATAAATTATAGGAAATATCTATTTGAAATGTGTCACAGACTTTCTAATTTCTCCTCACCTACTCCTCAGTTTTATATTCCTGTAGTGAACACACACACACACACACACACAAACACAAAATTCTTCTCTGACTATCTCTGCTACTCCAGAGTGACAACAGGCAAGTTTTTGGCCATGTTGACACAAGCATAAAAACCTCATTAGATCCATTCTGAGCTTATCAGGGTTTTTTTTATGGCATTATATCACGTTCCCATTGGATACTGCACTGCTTTTGTCATGACACTCTGGACTCTGGCTGCTGCTAATGTTGGTTAAATGAATTCAATCCCACCTCAGAAAAGGTGACATTATGACACCTCACTTTTTCTTTTACTTCTGCTGATAAGAGTAGCCTATGATGCTCAGTACTGTAATTAAAATGCACAACGACTGAAAAGAAAGCCCTACAAAACACTTACCAAACTTTGATAAAGAAACAGCATGAGAGAGCTCTTTGTTTGCCACTAATAAAATACTGCAGTTAAAGTGCTTATCTCATATTTAAACACATAATCTCTCGTTTTATCTGAAGCCATTAGTTATTGGCAGGCTTTTTCTTGACATGATCGAATTTCACTTATTTAATACCAGGTCCACTGTCAACTCCTCTGTTAACCACTAGATGGCACTATAAGACCACCTTTTTCAGTTGACAAAAAATTAAAATAAATCATGTTAAAGCTGCAGTCCGTGACTTTTGGCGCTCTAGCGGTTGAACTGCGTGCGTCTTGCGGAAGAACATTGTAGCCGGAGCTACTTCTCTCTGTATGTCTTTGGCGATTCACGCAGGTATGTGTTACTCCGCAGCGGTACCTACCCGAACCAGTCTAAATAGTCCGAATATAAACACTTATTATAGGTGTACCGTAGTGATTCACGACAAGCCAAAAACATTGTTTGGAAAATGGATTCATGGTGTACTCGTTTATTATATAAATTTTGTACATTTTGTACAGCTTTAAAGCAGCACTATGTAACTTTTTCTGTGTTCAAAATTTGCTAAATGTATATAACAAGCGAGTACATCATGAATTCATCTTCCAAACCGCGTTTTTGTCTTATTCCGAATCACTACGGTACACTTATAATAAGTACTTATATTTGGACTATTGTAGCCTGGTCGGGTCGTCGCCGCTGCGGAGTAACACATACCTGCGTGAATCGCCATAGACATAAACTTAGAGAAGTAGCTCCGGTTGGAATGTTCTTCCGCGGGATGTGTGCAGTTCTGTTTATTAACCGCAGGGTATGTGATTTTTCAAAAACACTTTAGAAAACTGATTCGGGCCGAATAGCAAAACAAACTTGAGGCCAATCAGCAGTAAGGGGCGTGTCTACTCGTGATGTGGAGGAGAG
>NW_015653482.1:184561-203632 GCF_001515625.1 Sinocyclocheilus rhinocerous
CAAAAAAACACAGATAATAAAAAATAAAAATAAATAAAAAATAGAACAAGTAAAATAAGGAATAAAAAATATACAAATCGACAATTGTATGTACAGGTATAGAACAATAGACAGTTGTATGTAGCCTACAGGTATATTATGTGCAAATTGAAATGTAGACTGAGTTACATAGTGCTGCTTTAATCTATATTATGAGTTACTGTTTGTAATGATGACTTTATCAGTATAATTACATCACAGATATACACACAATATCAATAATTATATTTATATTTCTTTTGTGCTAATAGCTTAAAGTACTTTAAATCTAACTGAATACAATTTTAAGGAGATTTTAATCTTGCTAAAATCTTAAAAATGTCAGATCTGTTCTCTAACTTTATATTTCCTCTCGATCACGCCACACACTCATTTAGGCTGCACCCATTTAGCACCACACTCAGTGTTGCCAACTTAGCAATTTTGTTGCTAGATTTAGCAACATTTCAGACTACCCTAGCAACTTTTTCTTCCAAAAGCACCTAGCAACAAATTTAGCTATTTTTTTAAATGTATTTGGCAACATTTAGCAACTTTTGATAAGTGACTCAAACGATAAAAAAGGCACACATTTAAAGAACTTCCCCTGAAAATTAGTTGGCAACACTGAGTGTACGTCAGGTGATCAGCATTGCATAAGAAAAACTCAAAAACGAAAGTAGAACGGTTGCACTGAGATCCATCTGAAATTGCTCGTTTGTTTATCATTTACACCAGAAATAATGAGAGTTTCATCAGAAAACGTTTTATGATGCATTTTCTGCACTGTGTTTTGATGCTCATCTTCGTAATATCTGATGGTATGTAGCCTATTATTTGTTTATAGCCTGTTTAATGCTACAGAAAGTAAAACAGACTTAATTTTTCATCACACTCTTTACAATTATATGGCATTTAAAGACTAAATGTAATTACAATGGCAATCACGTGCCGTTTATTAACCTTTCATCATTCAAGAGGACATTTAAACTTTTAAACGCTTTAAAGGTCCCTACGTTTACATTTCCGGTTTGTGGTACAACTCGTGAGTGACTTGTTTTGCTGTTGTGAGTTCAAGACGCCTTTTGTTTTCTGAGGGGCTCGAGCATAAAATATGACCAAGAAGGATGGGTCACTCCGATTGTGTATCGACTACAGGAAGCTCAACTCCTGCGGCACCCGAGATGCATTCCCTCTGCCAAGGATAGAATAAAAAAACCACTTAAAATATTTGTCTTAAATGCCCAGCAATTTTGGCCTAGTATTTCTTAAATTAATATTATAAAACAATAAATGTAATCATTTATATTTAGCAATTTTATAACAATAATTATATTTATTTCTCTCTCTCAAACATGCAGATACCCTGGGGTTCAGTGTTCGAGGTCCCTCTGGTCCTCTGGTGGTACCTCTGGGAGGTTCAGTCATTTTGCCCTGTTATGTTGAGAGGCCTTTAGCAGCAGAGAAAGTGAAAGTTGTGTGGAAAAGAACAGACTCAGAGGCTCTGGTTCATCTGTATCAAGATGGTGAGAGTCGACCTGAGGCCCAGCAGCAGGAATATCATGATAGAGCTTATTTCTTTACTGATCAGATCCAACATGGAAACTTCTCCCTCCGTCTGGAAAATGTGAGAGCTGAAGACAAAGGGGTTTACAGATGTAAAGTTTACAGTCAACAGCTTGCTGACAAAACTTTAGTTGAAATAAAAGATGTTGGTGAGTGAAACATTTCAGTCCTACATCAGAGTTTAAAACAAAAACTAGTTCTGTAATATTTCAACTGTTCTTTTTTTCAGAGCGTTTGCTAGTATCAGGCTCAGATGAGTCTGTATCTGCATATGATGGTGAGGACGTCACTCTGAACTGCTCTGTAGACTCTCACATCAAACCTGAAGACATGGAGGTTTCATGGAAAAAAAGAGATGAAGATATTCTGCTCTTCCAAAACAATGAGACTTTCTCAGATTCATCAGATGAGCGAGACAGAGACAGAGTTGAGTTCTTCACTGCTGAGATCCCCAAAGGAAACTTCTCTCTCAGACTGAAGAGTGTCAGAACTGAGGATAAAGGAGTTTACATGTGTTTAGTGTTTGCTGGAGGACTTTCAGTGAACACAACTGTGGTACTGGTGCAACTGGGTGAGTAACAGATAACTAAGAAAACAATGTGAACCTGGCAAACTTGTGCTTTTAACATTTTTATACTCTTTGAAGAAATGTTTATACATAAATCTAAAGGGATCAATCACAAAGTTTATAGTACAGGAACCACTAAAGAGTTCCATATAAAATATTATTTAGAAAGAGCAACTCTACTTTGTAACCTAATGTATATAGAAACTTTCAAGGTTTCTAACTTCCAAACATGGTAATGGATTTTGTTTTTGTTAAATTGATGGGCCTATGCATTTTGTGATAATATTAAAAAAAGTTCATTTGATTTACATTTTTCATTTTAATTAATGATTTTATTGAGAGTCTATTTTTTGTTTATATTTGTACAATCAATAATATTGGAAACTGTGTTGTATCACTTGATAAATGCACAAAAAGATGAATGTAAACCTGTGTCCTGAAGGGAAAAAAATAATTGAGAAACACTGATGTAGACCTCTTTATGCCAGAAAGGTTCTTTGTTGCGTTTTTCTTTTTGTAGCACCTTTTTTGACACAAAATGTCCTGTTTAGTTGAGTAGAGAACATTCTACATAGAACCCTAATCAAACCTTGTTTTCTAGAGCTAAAATCTAAATATATTATCCAGAATTCAGTACCTGGGTTCCATTTAGCTGTTTAGTGTCAACTTACGCTATTGTGTATCTGATGTTTGTATCACAGGTTTCTCTTGGCTACACATAACTGCGTTGATTCTCTGTATTGTTGCATCTGGATCTGCACTTCTCTCCTGGCTTGTTTACTCCAGAACAGGAAATCAAGGTGTGATTTAATTTTTTTTTTTGGAGAAATAGGCTTCAAAAATGCATTCGTTATTATTATTAATATTATTATTACTATTATTTATGAATAATTTTAATTTCTAACTGGAATCCATATGTATCTTCACTGTAGAAAAAAGGCTGTGTCTTAAAGTTTGTCTTTTCCTTTGCCCGGATATAACTATGCTGTTGGCTTCAATCATATGGTGTGTTATTGAAGGTATTTCATCAGGACTTTATCTACAGTAAATCCAGCATAGACTTTACAACTTAATTCAGTTCTGTCTAAAGAACTGAACTTAAGAGATAATTGATTTATACCAATTATATTTGTACATAAATGGTTATACCAATTATATTTGTACATTTCTGAGTTCTTTTTCATCACCAAAATAATGTGTTTCAGGTTCTTTGTATGAGACCGTCTCTTGCTGCATGCTCTATATTCTGGGGCCTCTGAGGTTGTTTTGGGTTAAACCATTAGCCACAGATTTGCCAGGTTGGTTTTTACACTGATGTAGACCTCTTTATGCCAGAAAGGTTCTTTGTTGCGTTTTTCTTTTTGTAGCACCTTTTTTGACACAAAATGTCCTGTTTAGTTGAGTAGAGAACATTCTACATAGAACCCTAATCAAACCTTGTTTTCTAGAGCTAAAATCTAAATATATTATCCAGAATTCAGTACCTGGGTTCCATTTAGCTGTTTAGTGTCAACTTACGCTATTGTGTATCTGATGTTTGTATCACAGGTTTCTCTTGGCTACACATAACTGCGTTGATTCTCTGTATTGTTGCATCTGGATGTGCACTTCTCTCCTGGCTTGTTTACTCCAGAACAGGAAATCAAGGTGTGATTTAATTTTTTTTTTTGGAGAAATAGGCTTCAAAAATGCATTCGTTATTATTATTAATATTATTATTACTATTATTTATGAATAATTTTAATTTCTAACTGGAATCCATATGTATCTTCACTGTAGAAAAAAGGCTGTGTCTTCAAGTTTGTCTTTTCCTTTGCCTGGATATAACTATGCTGTTGGCTTCAATCATATGGTGTGTTATTGAAGGTATTTCATCAGGACTTTATCTACAGTAAATCCAGCATAGACTTTACAACTTAATTCAGTTCTGTCTAAAGAACTGAACTTAAGAGATAATTGATTTATACCAATTATATTTGTACATAAATGGTTATACCAATTATATTTGTACATTTCTGAGTTCTTTTTCATCACCAAAATAATGTGTTTCAGGTTCTTTGTATGAGACCGTCTCTTGCTGCATGCTCTATATTCTGGGGCCTCTGAGGTTGTTTTGGGTTAAACCATTAGCCACAGATTTGCCAGGTTGGTTTTTTAAATAAAATGCTGTGTAACACTCTGCGAATCAGATATTACATAATACCTGTGTCTACTGAGATTTGTTATATCTATACATTAAACTAAAGGGAAAACACATTTCATTACACCAAATACACAAAATACGGTTCTTTTTAGCAACATCATATGACCCCTTTAACCATTTTTTTAAATTTTTTTTTTTACAAACAGCATTTTTATAAAGGAAACTTATATTTCACCTTTTTTAAATATTTTTAATTAATTTTACCATCATTTACACAACCACTTATGACCAAAAAAGTTCATTCACAGCATTGTTTTTGATGATTTATGTCCATAGAAGATTATTTAAAAACTGAAATTCAAATGATGGACATTTAGGACATTTGCTTATTGGTGATATGCAGTAAATTATTGAATTCACATATTTGTTTTTATCATTTTGTTTTTTAATAGAATTAGCTAAAGAGAAGTTGCTGTCATGCTCTGGAGAGTCGAGCAGAAGGATATACAGTATAGTTCAACGGTTTGTGGCCACTTGTGGCTTTTCATGGCTGCCTTCATTACAGCTCGCCCTTCTGCTCTACACTCATTTTGCCTCCAAAGCAGGTAAGCAATAACATGTTAGACTTGAGCAAAGACTGATTGAGAATTAACTGACATGCTTGAGGAACATTTGTCTGCTTCTTACACATACTTCACCATAAATAGAAATGAAAGAAGAAGCCAGTCATGCAGTTATTGTGACAATTTAATTCTTTACTCTAAGTGCCTCTCTCTTTTTTAGTGTTCATCATTACGGCTCTTCCAGCACTTCATTGGGTGTCTTACTTATTTTGTAATGGAACAAAAATTGCAGATCAACGCTGTAAGTATGAGAAATTATATTCTGCTCTGTTATGACTGCAAAAATAAATCAGTAGATTGATACATTTCATAAAGGATAAAAATATCACATTTACTGTAATTAAAAAAAAATTTTTTTTGAATGTACACATAAAAGTGTCAGAGCTGGTTTTGTTTCTCTTTACCATCAATAAAAGTTTCTCAAGTGGTGGTCCTCAATGGAATGAGTTGTAGCATGTTTTCACTGTTTCTTTCATCTTTTCAGGTCAACGTTTTCTATATATATTAATATGGTCAATGATGATTGTGATGACTGGGGTAATGGTGTATTTTTACATTATGCTCTCGAGAAATAATGAAGGTATGAATATATCTCTAATAATTAAAGATATTAAAACACTGTTTACAAATTACAAATATGTAAGTGTACATTTATCTTGCTAAAAGTTCATTTTTAACATTGTCTGTTGAATATAAAATAATTTGTAGGTCTCTTTCTAATAAACATGAGCAATAAATAAGACTTTTCTGCTTTTTAATAAAGACCTTTTCTTTCATTTACAGCTGATGCAGGACCTGTCTGTCTGGCAGGATTTGTTCAAGCCTTGTGGGTGCTTGAATTTTCTGAAGTCCCAGTCTATTATCAGAGTAAAGTACCGATCAGCTTCTTTCTTGTTCATCTGTTGTTCATGTCAGTCCTCCTGTTTCATTCTCATGCACAAATCTTAAGGTCTGGATGAGTGTTGTGATTCTGCTGGGGATTATTATACTAAAGCCAATCAGAAAACTGTTGCTGTGTCTAAAATCGTTAACTCGTTCACTCATTCACAATTCCTTAATGAACTGCACCCCCCTTCCCCCAAAACAAATTTGAGTTTATTTATCCAGTGTTCTCTCTAAGTATCCCAACAATGAATTTAGAACTGCTTCAAATGATTCAGACCAAATGAATCGAACTGAATCGTGAATCAGTTTAGACCATAGTACAATTCCGTATAATTCATGAAGGATTCATTGGCATCACTAGTTCTGATTTTTAAACAGCATACAATCATAATAATAATAATAAATGTTTAATGTAAATCAGTACAATTTTTTTTGTTTAACAAAAATCTTTAACTCTGCCCTACAGAGCTTCGTATAAGGAAAATGTTGTTCCTGTATGGATCAGCTGGTCTTGTTTTAGTGAACTCTGCTGCACTGATGACAGAACTGATAATGAAAGCAGGTGAGTGAACAAAACATTTGAATGAGATTCATAAAGTCACGCAGGATCAAAACATACTGTTTGTTGAAAATGAATCTCCTTCCACAGTTCATGGTGTACGTCTGCTGGGAGATTTGCGAATCATTGTCTTTCCGTCTGAGTGGCTCTTTACTGTAGCACTGCTGGTTTTATCAATTGCTGCACGCTATAATAGCAAACTGGAACTCAGCACAGACTCTCAGGTGAGCATTTATGATTTCATAAGAATTGGGTTACGTTAATACACTGTTTTTTGAATGCGCTGACATTTGAAGTGGACGAAGTAAAAATGTATGTCATCAATTATCCAAAAGCAGAAAGATGTAGATAGATGTAGATACTGTTTAAAACATATATTTTCTTCTAATTGCAGAAGTCACAAGATTCTAAAGGGACTCCTGCTACAAAGCATACCAGTATAGATCTGAACCAGATGATTGGAGAATCCCATGAAATGGAAACTCTGGGAAAAGCTGAGAAGAGTGAGGAGTAAGAAGAGATAATCTCGCAGCATAGCCGTTAATAAGAGCAGTTTAGACAGATCTTTTAAAAAGTGAACTGCACTTTTTAAAAGATCTGACTGAACTTTACTCATTGGGCAGGAGGTTTTCTTAGTATGAAAGATTTCTGATGGCAAGACTGGCTAACATGCCATTTTTTGTCTGCATAACTATTAGCAGCAGAGACTGTTGCACATTATCATGGTTAGGGCTGGATGTATATTTCTGTCTTGATGCTTGACCATTGACACTGTGGTATGTTGTTTATTGTTGCCAAACTATGCTGAATTCTAGGGACTCAAGTACTTGAAGTGACTCAAAAATTATGTTCATATACTTTCAATCTTGTGTATTTGTATGCATTTATATATTTTACTAATAGCGTATATTGTTTTTATACAAAAATGACAATCAATGACACTCAGGAGTCAGGTATGTCATTTGTTAAAATATGTACTTTTTTTTTTTTTCTCGTCTTTGTTCTTATTATCGCTGACTTTTCTTTAAAAGTGCTTGGAGCACTTACAACAATATTTATTAAAGCGATCAGCATTATTTTTTTTTGTACCAAAACAGGTATTGAGTAATGTTGAATTTCACCGTAACTGTATTGTGACTTCTCTATTTCAAGGGTTAGGTGTATGTTCCTGGCTAGAGTAAGCTCCAAAGTGGATCCAGAGTTGAATGTATATAATATTAATATGGTCTTCTCTTGTTTCTCTTTTTCACAGATATTTTTCTATGAAACATGTTCTAACCTACATTTTCATTCCCTGTGAGATGTTTGTTGATGCACATTGACTTCTGAGATGGTGTTACTGTATATATGACAAGATTAATGATATTCTGCCTCATTCTTCTGATAAATTTGTGTGAGATATGATCTTAAATGTAGACCTTTTTCTAACTGTAGCAGAATATTTTTATACATAGATTTATTTTAATATTTGATAGTGTGTTTAGTATTTTTTGTACCAAGTTCAAGCACATGATTCCGTGTAGTATTAAAATATGTTAAAATAAACATTTTGTAATACATTACTCTGCCTTTGCTTACGCGAATGTGATTTCCACCTGACCCGACTCATTTTGCTTTTTGTCTTTGGTTGCAATTGTTGTCTTCATTTCTTGAAGATGAAATGTCTGATGAACAATGCCAAGCAGAGTGATTTCTGAATAATTCACTGACATTATAAAGTGTGTCTAGAGGTTAATGCACTCATGTCATGATACTTATACTGTATTCTGCCTAATCTGAGGTGAGCAGGTAAGAATCATGTTCATTCCTATCTTTATCTGTGGATTGACTGATCACATAAATCATATAAATCAGGAACATATAAAGCAAAAGATGGATTACTAAGTCATAGGGTTGTGTTCTGACTTTATAAATGTACCCTGTGTGTTTTAAAATAATAAAAAAAGTAAAACAATTCTGTGAATTCAATAATATAAACACCATGGGGACATTTTACAATATCAGGCTAGTGAGTATTTCTCTCGTCTATTGCTCTGCCATGGGTGCAAATAATCTGACATAACCTGCTACTCTAAACAGCTAAATTGAGGTTAGGTTTCAAATAGATTGTTTTAATAAAAGTCATTTTTATGCATGTCTGTTCTTATGAGCTGGTTATGGCCGCGCGCCCCCAAGCGGCAGACCTGATGGTTTTAAACATTTGTCTTTTTTTCCCGCTATTGCAGTGGACACGTAACTGGAGAGACACGCTTTGCTTATTAATATTAATTTGGTCATAGAAAAGTTGCTTTTCAACCTTTCTATGGGGTCCAGTATAACGCAATGAATATTCAAAATAGAACCAGCCCTTTTCAGCCAATCAGTTAGGTCAACCGAGAAAACGTCACATTACGTAATTAATATTCATAAGACAAGACGGCACAGTGTTGGCAGATTCGCGTGCGGGAGACGCAGGAAAAGAGCGAGGATTGGATATGTGAAAAACATTTGCCTGTTTACTGTGTTTAATGTAAGTTTTGTCCTTATGAACATGCGATATTACCCCTCTCACATTTTAGTAGTATAAAAATCATTCTATATGCCTTTCATAGTGTTGTTAAACGGATAGGTGTGCTACTGTATTGTTGTTGTTTACCTAACGTATATTGCAAAGAGTTTCAATCATAATGTTCATGATATTGCCGTGAAAGTGTGTATTTGAGTTTGCTGTTGTCTTTAAATGAAGTTTGATCTGTCTTATTGAGCGGTTTTATGAGTTTTGAGTAGTTAGGAGTGGCCACAACTAACCAAAATAGTAAAGTATCAGGCCTACAATCGACTGTAAAGTTACAGTTGAAGTTGATTTCTTCAAAGGGTATTTTTGGTCAGTCAGTTCTGTTTCACCACAGCACAGTGACAATATGACAATTATGAGGTATTGGTCTAAGTTGCAATGCAATTAAAGTTCTAGTAGTCAATGATGCAAATCAGACAAATACTAGACACAAAGGGTAAATATTAAGGCTCTGGAATTGATTTTCAGGGATATTTTTACTTTTCCGATTGCGAATTTGTTCTGGTTCATATTTTTTAGAGAAAGACTTCATATTAGTCATTCAGCAAAAACCCTATGACAGCAAATAGGTGTATCTGGCAACTACTTGTCACTATGGTCTTTAAACCCATAACTACAATTACATATAAACATGATCAAATGTTAATTAACAGATAAAATGAGGAATTCACTTTTGGGCAATTTATTAGCCCATCACATTTGGTTCATTTATTTTTTTAATTTTTAATTTTTTCACTGTCTGTGACATTTTGCCCTGATCTATGGAAGCCCGTTTCCGCCACTGAATAATAAAAAAAAAAAGGTAATTGTGACTTTTTATCTCACAATTCTGACTTTTTTTTTCAGAATTGCGTGATATAAACTCACAATTGCGAGCTATAAAGTCAGAATGGCGAGATATAAAGTCAGAATTGTGAGATATAAACTCACAATTGCGAGCTATAAAGTCAGAATGGCGAGATATAAAGTCAGAATTGTGAGATATAAACTCGCAATTGCGAGAAAAAAAAGTCAGAATTGCGTGATGTAAAGTCCAATTTTGAGGGTGGAAAAAAGACTGATATGTTTTCAGAATATAAACTCACAATTCTGACTTTTTTTCTCGCAATTGCGAGTTTATATCACGCAATTATGACTTTTTAACTCGCAATTGCAAGTTTATATCACGCAATTCTGAGAAAAAAAGTCGCAATTACCTCTTTTATTTTTTATTCAGTGGCGGAAACAGGCTTCCATACTGATCCCATATAAATTAAGCAGAACAATCTTTCTTTTAAAAAGTATGTTGTTCTCTGGCTTTAAATTGTGATCTTGTGTTTTTCATATTCAACTTTGAGTGTTATTATTACACTAAGATCATGATTTTATGGTCAACTTTCTAAAATGTTGCAGGCAAGAGATTTGGTTGTCAGTATTTGTCTGTAACAGGATTGCTAATTGTAGTTCAATTTAAAGGGATAGTTCACCCAAAAATGAAAATTCTGGGTCACACTTTATTTTAAGGTCAAACTCTCGCTATATTAAAGTCTGCGTGACCGTGAACCGGAAGTTGCTGTCGAGTTATTTCAGTGTAGTGACGTATTTCCATCTGAAACGGAATATTGAATAGAGGGCATGGTTTTATAATGAATTCTGTGTGTCTCTGTGTTAATGAATGCCGCTGATGCCAGTTTTGTTTACTACTCGTACTGAAGCGCGTGACGCTTCCGGTGATACTAACGTCTGCCGTCTCACTAATGAGGACATAAATACATGAACAACATCTCCAGAACTGCTCAGAGTCACTTCATGAGCATTTGAACTATTGTTCAGTAGAATGTACATAATAGGCTACTACTACTACTAAAATTCTTAAAACCTTATTTTTAAGGAATAATCATACAATATTTCTTCAATGTTTTAATTGTAATATTAAATCCTTTATTTTCCAAAACATAAAATTTGTTTTAATTTTCATTAATTAAAAGATTAATTAAACTAATGTTTTATGCCTTAAAAATTTAAATACACAACACAGAATTTCTGAGGAAAAAAAATCATAAGGCTATTGTAAGAATAAACAAAACTTGTTTTTATGCTTTCAAATAATTAGACATGCTAAAACACAGGATTTGGTAACAATAAAACATAAGGTTGGAAAAAATAAAACATTTGTGGGCCCTAAACATGTCATTTTTGATAAATGTTTAATAAATTGATGTTAAACTGTTTAAGTTCCATGATTTTAATTAATTAGACATGTTTTTGATTAATACAATTTAATTTAACCATTAAAAAGAAGTCCAGACAAATTAAAACGGAAAAAACGGAATCTCCCCCCAAGCCGTAAATCTAGGGGAAACACTGAAAACTGATCTTATGTGCCTGAAGGTTGATTATTGATTGATTGATCGATCGATTGATTCCCTGTCTTGCCATCCTAAACAGAATGGAGAACTCATCTAAAGAAGAGTACAAGATCCAGTCGTTTGATTTGGAGACACAGAAACTCCTCAAAACTGCCTTGAAAGGTTATTATCTTGAATCTGCAGCAGTTTTGCATGACATATTTTACTGTTAGGCTCACAAATGTGACCCCCCCCCCCCAGCCCAGGTTCAGTTGACCTGGAGAAAGTGTCCAATGTAATAGTGGACCAGTCTCTGAAGGACCAGATCTTCAGCAGGGAGGCCGGACGCATCTGTTACACGATTATCCAGGTAAACAAATGCACCATGTGTAGCTTGTAGTTTGTTAGGACTGAGTTGTAAGCATATGACTGACTTTATGCAGGCAGAGGCCAAACAGACCAACGGGAATGTGTTTCGGCGTAACCTTCTGAACCGACTGCAGCAGGAATTTAAAGCCAGAGAGGAGACGCGGAAGAGATCCACTCAGGAGTGGGTTTGCCTCGTGTCCTTCATCTGCAACATCTTTGACTACCTCAAGGTGAAAAATTGCCTTCTGTTTAATGCTTAAAGGAATAGTTCACCTAAAATGAAAATTTGCTGAAAATGTACTCACCCTCAGGTCATTCAAGATGTAGATGTGTTTGTTTCTTCAACAGAACAGATTTGGAGAAATGTAGCATTACATCACTTGCTCACCAACAGATCCTCTGCAGTGAATGGGTACCATCAGAATGAGAGTCCAAACAGCTGATAAAAACATCACAATAATCCACAAGTAATCCACACCACTCCAGTCCATCAATTAATGTCTTTACTTGTGGATTATTGTGAAGTTTTTTTTTATCAGCTGTTTGGACCCTCATTCTGATGGCACCCATTCACTGCAGAGGATCTGTTGGTGAGCAGCTTTCTCCTAATTTGTTCTGATTAAGAAACAAACTCATCTACATTTTGGATGGTCTGAGGGTGAGCCAATTCTCAGCTAATTAAAATTTTAAGTTCACAATGTCTCATTTAGGAAGGCATGCAGGGTAACTATAATTAAAAATGCATATGTAAATTAATTTGAAGTGCTTACTAACTTTTAACTTAAAGGGGTCATATGATGCCATTTCAATTTTTCCTTTCTCTTTGGAGTGTTACAAGCTCTTGGTGCATAAAGAAGATCTGTAAAGTTGCAAAGACTAAAGTCTCAAATCCAAAGAGATATTCTTTATAAAAGTTAAGAGTCAACCACGCCTACCTAAAATGGCTCGTTCTAACACGCCCCCACATGTCTACATCACGATGTGGGAAGATTTGCATAACACCGCCCAAATGTTCACGCAAAGAAAGAAGACGTGGTTTCAGGAACAGCAGTGTATGTGGAAAATAATGTGTTTTTTTAACCTTAAACCGCATAAACACATTTCATTACACCAAATACACAAAATAATGTTATTTTTAGCAACATCATATGACCCCTTTAATTCTCTGTACTGCAGGTGAACAACATACCCATGATGGCCCTTGTGCACCCCGTCTATGACTGTTTGTTCAGACTGGCCCAGTCTGATGCCCTGCAGAATGAGGAGGAGGTGAATCTTGAACATTGTTACTAGTGGTTGGCTCAAATGGATAAACTGATTGAGTAAATAAATTAGTGATCATCAAAAAATGGCAAAAATGAATTTTTGGTTTCATCAGAAATTGGTTTGTAGGGCCAAAATCATTGACCACAACATTTTGACGTTTAAATTAGGGTTTCTCAGACGTCAGCTTTTGTGGATCAGTGTTTTCTTTTCACTCACCAGTGCATATTGATATATCTATCTATATATATATATATATATATATATATATATATTTAGATAGCAGAATTTTTCTGACACCTCAGTTATCTCTTCATCATTTATCTGTTAGTTTGTAGCAATGTTTAATCTTACTCGGATGTTGAAGTTCTCTCCTTATCTCTCTCTCAGGTGGACTGTCTGGTGTTACAGTTGCACCGTATCGGAGATCAGCTGGAGAAGATGAATATGCAGCTCATGGATGAGCTGTTCAATCTGCTGAGGGATGGATTTCTCCTGCAGGACCTGAGCTCCATGGGCCGCCTGCTCCTGCTCGAGATCCTTGAGTTTCGTGCGGGAGGCTGGACTCTCAGCGAAACGGCTCAGAAATACTACTACAGCGAAGTGACGGACTGAGGCCTCCACCAATCAGGAGAGAGAAACAAGAAGGCGGGATGAAATTGCAATCCATAGGAACCAAGTGTGGAGGTTTTATTTTTATATTTACCTTTGATGAAGGCTTGGAGATTCACTAGGTATGAGGTTTGACATGAAGTAGAAGATTGGGCAAAGTTAGATGCAGTACTGGGTTTTGGTTTTGTTTTGACTTTTTAAAGTCAACTTGAATTGATGTGAAGTTCATCTTATTAGCTTTCATAATACACATTCCTGGTTTTATAGTTTTATTCATTCACATTATTCAAAAGAAAAAAAAAAAAACACAATTCATAATTTTTTTGATCAAAGATTTATAACTTTATCATCCCTGTAATGCCACCCAAGGCCGCTTGGGGTTTAATCAATGGGTGCTGGTAGCGTTTCCCCAATTGCAAAGTCTTGCCGTCTTTTTCCCATCAAGATTTAGAAAACAGAAATCTGCAAATAGTAGTCCATGTTGTAATGTTGCAGGAATATGTTAATGTCCCAGGACACACTATTAATACGTGTGATAATGCAGTTCATTCATGGTACTGCCTACTTACAAATCCAGTTAGTAGAAAAAATAAGTTATAGCTAAAGGGCTTGTTAATGCTGCTTTTTTTTGGCCATAATCACAGTAAATTTAGCCATTGGTCACAGATCTTTAGACATTTTAGTTTGAAAGTGAATGGAGTTCAAGTGGATCATTGAAGTCTTGCAATAGCAGCATTAAAATCATGATTCATTTGATTTAGGTCTTATATTTGTGTCAAGGGCTGTAATCATAACACTAGAGATGATTAGAGGGTTTTAATATCAATATATTTAATAAATTTTTAGTTGTTTGATTTTCTTAAATCGACTAACAAATTATATTTTCCTCGGTAGGAAGAACAGCCATTTCTATTGTATAAAAAGGATTACTTTATATATTTGTTCTATAATATGTCTTTATAAGATTTAAATCTGTGACAAAATCTATGTTTTTAATGAACCAAAAACAGTTTATAAGAGTCACATTTAAATACAATGTTTCCTTAAGGATAATATTTTTATACTATGAAAAGTAGACTGGATGTATATCCAACAAAACTTCTACAGGTGCTGGATGAAGACAAAGCGTCGCAAATGTGCATAAATTTGCACAGCTATGACAATATTTTCTTATTTTGTATCATTTCAATCTGATGAAGATCCACTGGACTGAAATGTTAACATGAAGTCAGGTGATATGCCAAAATGTTGTATTTGAAAGTATAAAAAGTAAGCTCCTGTGCAGCTGCTTTTGGCCTCACTGATTCCTCAGGCTCTTGCAGATTAGACAATGACTTGTATAGTTGTCTTGATGCCACAAGTTTCAAATAAAGAAATAATTAAATGTTTTTGTGCACAAAGTTACAATTGAAATCTGAAAAATGTGTCGTAAGATGTGTCTTAAATTTGTTTTGTAACACTCAAAAGTGGAAATGTGACTTTTTATAGCTTTATTTACTTTCATTCAAGAACAAACTGTATTTATGAGTCAAGATAACAGACATGTCTCATGTCCTTTTTTGTGATGCCCATCCATCCCAAACTCCTGATGCCGTCAGTCCAAAACAAATCACGTCTGTGGGTGAACTAGGAGTCCAAATCTCCTCTCTCTACCACCAGCGGTAGTGTGCATATGCCCGGTTAGCTTCGGCCATCTTGTGAAGGTCGTGTTTGCGTTTCACTACGTTTCCCTCGTTAGCGAAGGCAGCCAGCAGCTCCTGCGAGAGTTTCTCGTACATGTGTGTGCGACGGTGCTTGTTGTCTCTGCATTCTGTGATCAGCCACTTCATGGCCAGAAAACGCCGCCGATTATCCGTGAGAGGGACGGGCACCTGCAAGACCAATAATTCAGAGTAAGATTCAGTAAAACGTATTTATTTAGACTGGCTTTTAATACCTTGTGATATCGTCATGTATTTTATGGTTTATTATTTTACCTATTTTGCTGTAGCCAATTATATTTTTGTTTTTACTGTATTATATTTTTGCTCTTGTTGGAAAGCACTTTGGTCACCTTGAGTGTTGTAAAGCACTATAAAAATAAATGTTGATTGATTGATTGATCTTCTGTTACAGAGCTTTGATGTTGTTCCTGGAGCTTGACTGTATTGTTTGTTTTATGGAAAAGATCTGCTTTTGAAAACTGCAATTGTGTTTCACAGAAGAAAGCAAGTCTTGCAGGTTTGGAACCACATGAAGGTGAGTAAATGATGATAATTATTCACTTTTTGGATGAATTATCCCTATAAACATAAATAAAAATCACTCTGGATAAAAGGTTACAATTTAAAAAATATTAAATATTGTCCAAAATATGTGTAAACTTAATTCCTCACAACTTTGTGCATCTTAGTTGCCGTCATTAAATTGTATTTTCATATCTAAATAAAATATTATTAAATTGGCTATCAGTCACATTTCTCTCAAGATATTTCTATCAGTGTTGGCTGTTTACAAACCCTTTAGTTGAACACTGATTCTGAGTTGCATATCCACAAACATCTGACTCTATTATCTCAGAGTAGTGAAATTAATATTAAAGGTTGTTCACTGACCTGATAAGATTTCCCTCCTTTCTGAACACTGGCCAGGCCAATGATGGGTTTGCAGTTCTCGAGGGCCTTCTGGAAGATGGTGTATGGATTGCACTCGATCTCTAGTCTCTTGGCTGCAGGAGATCTGTGGTATTTCTCCACCTGTTTTCTCTTTATAGTCTCCAGCGTCTAAACGGACACAAAACATCCAAGCAGAAGTTACGTCGAGACTCATTTCAGGTAGTGTATTGAGATATTTTACAAGTGTATGCTAGCATAAATTTGGAGTATACATTTTTTGTAAACTACTCATGCTCAAGGCTGCATTTTATTATTAAAAAAAAAAAGAAAAACAAGAATAGTGAAATATTATTACAATTTAAAATAACTTTTTTTTATTATTATTATATTGTAAAATGTAATTTATTCCTGTGATGCAAAGCTGAATTTTCAGCATCATTACTCCAGTCTTCAGTGTCACATGATCCTTCAGAAATCAGTATAATATGCTGATTTGCTTAATTATTATCAATTATTGTTGTGCTCACTTATCAATAATGGTTTGTATTATTATTATTATTATTAGTGTTTTGCTGCTTTAAAATGTATCATACATAAATATTTTCAAGATTGTTTGATGAATAGAAAGCATTTATTTGAAACGGAAATCTTTTGCAGCATTATAAATGCTATTTCTGATCAATTTAATGCATCTTTGCCGAATGTTTTTTTGTTACTTACTTACCCTGAACTTTTAAATAGTAATGGATCACAGTTTCCACAAAAAAAACGAAGCAGCACAACTGTTTTTAACATTGATAATAAATGCTTCTTAAGCACCAAATCATCATATTAGACTGATTTCTGAAGAATCATGTGACACACAAACACACACAACTGAAGACTGGAGTAATGATGCTGAAAATTCAGCTTTACTATCAAAGGAATAGATTTTTATTTTAAAATGTATTTAAATAGAAAAATTATATTACATTTTCATAATATTTCACAATATTACATTTTTACTGCGTTTTTTTTTTTTTTTGGTCAAATAAAAGCAGCCTTGGTGAACAGGAGAGACTTGTTTAAAACAAAAACAAAAAAAAAACTTAAAAATAGTAATTATTCCAAACTTTTGACCGCCAGCGTGTATATAATGAGATTTGATTCAAACCTGTGTCATGATTCCTCTAGCAAGGATTTTGTTGCCATCTTGCATCATCATGTTGATGAACTTGCTGTTAAAGGAAAGCAGATGATCAGTGCTATGAAGGATCCATATACTGTGGGGTCCAAAAGAAGTGGGACCACGAGTGAAAATATATATTTTTTTAATTACAGCAAATTACGCTAACGTTATAACAAAAGCATAATCTGAGTGAATAATCTACATGATTTTCTTAGTTAAATTATTTTGAATTCTATATTTTCAATGTGGCTTTTGGACCCCACTGTTTATAGTCATAGAGCTTTGATTAGACTAACATTTACTGCAGTTGGTTGAGCTCTTTTTGTTTTTACCTGATCAGAGGATCATTGAAAGGAGAGCTGGTGTCGCTGGACAGCGCAGCTTTTATCGGTCTCACCGTTTTCAGTTCCTGCAGCTCTTTTTGTTCAGGACTGAGCTCTGAATCTGGAACACGAGCATCTTTACTGGGATCAGGATCCAGATAGTATGGATTATACCGACTCCATCTCGCGAAACACAGACTGAGAGAAGATGCAGAGTAATAGACAAATGTTACCTAATAAACGTGTATTGCACAGTGAAAAATCCGTACAAACAGCAGCGTGAATTAGGAAACAAATTTGGCACATGGTTATGTTTGAACAGCATGAAATCAGCAATAAATGATGACTTGCACAGCAAAGCTGATGTGACTTAGACCTCATTTCAGATATTCTAGGCAAAAATAGGTACCGAAAAGTAGTCAAATGTACCTCGGTGTCCAAGGTTTCAGTAAATGTCTGACGGAGGCTGCCATCTTTAGACTGGTGTAACAGGTTTGTCTGAGATCAGCTTGGGTGACCAAACTCTTATATTCACTATTAGAGGAGAAACACAAACGCAGATCTCAGATCAGCCTTTAAACTCACTCTGACGCGACCGTGAAAGGACCTCCGCTGAAGAACGCGTCCTAAAATATTGCCTGAGTAAAATAATTGCACTAAATATTTGTTTTAAAATTAATATATTGCATCTTTACATTTTGCTCAGTGTCTAAATAATAGTTATTTACACTAAAAAGAATGACTAGGCAGTCGGTGAATTTTCTGTAGGCTAAACGTCCTTATACTCATATATTTGTACTGCGTCGTAGATTTATTCACCTTATTTAAAAAAAACAAACAAGCAATAATTTACACAAACTTCAAATACGCCAAATATTCGTAATGCTGTGTATTATTTCATCTATAATTTTAAAAACACTATTAATATTAACGAAAAGATCGAATAGCTCGTAAAAAAGCGAAAGCGAAAGTGTTTCTTTAGGCGTGTCCTCCCGTGACCCTCGTCGAAAAAGGCTCTCGTTTTCATGATCATTTATGATATAATGACAGTTTTGTCTAATTTTAATACATGATGGACATTACATGTATTTTTATGTCAATACTTATGATTGTCGCTGATGGTAAGTATTTTCACTTTACGTTTATCCGCGAAAATACCCTTCGAGATTTCCTTTTTTAACGCTTATTATTTATTTATTTATTTTAACGCATTAATCAATTTGTCTGTTTTTTGATAGGCTTCATTGTGCACGGTCCCGCTGGCCCTCTGGTTGCTCCTCTGGGATCTTCAGTGGTTTTGCTCTGTTATGTTGATGAACGCTTACTAATGGAAGGTCTGGAGGTGGAATGGAGAAGAACAGACTCAGAGGCTCTGGTTCATCTGTTTCTGGATGGTGAGAGTCGACCAGAGGCCCAGCAGCAGGATTATCATGATAGAGCTCATTTCTTTACTGATCAGATTCAACATGGAAACTTCTCCCTCCGTCTGGACAATCTGA
>NW_015653482.1:205452-228313 GCF_001515625.1 Sinocyclocheilus rhinocerous
GTCTAATTTTAATACATGATGGACATTACATGTATTTTTATGTCAATACTTATGATTGTCGCTGATGGTAAGTATTTTCACTTTACGTTTATCCGCGAAAATACCCTTCGAGATTTCCTTTTTTAACGCTTATTATTTATTTATTTATTTTAACGCATTAATCAATTTGTCTGTTTTTTGATAGGCTTCATTGTGCACGGTCCCGCTGGCCCTCTGGTTGCTCCTCTGGGATCTTCAGTGGTTTTGCTCTGTTATGTTGATGAACTCTTACTAATGGAGGATCTGGAGGTGGAATGGAGAAGAACAGACTCAGAGACTCTGGTTCATCTGTATCAAGATGGTGAGAGTCGACCAGAGTCCCGGCAGCAGGATTATCATGATAGAGCTCATTTCTTTACTGATCAGATTCAACATGGAAACTTCTCCCTCCGTCTGGACAATCTGACAGCTGAAGATGAGGGACGATACACATGTAGAGTTTACAGTCAGCAGGATTCTGGTGAGACTGTGGTTCAGATAAAACATGGTGAGTGAGAGTCACCTGAATTCTGCTGAAAATATAAATTACATTGGATGTATTTTATGTATTGGAATTTAACCCATTTTTATTCTCTCAGAGCGTTTGCTAGTATCAGGATCAGATCGGTCTGTTTCTGCATATGATGGTGAGGACGTCACTCTGAACTGCTCTGTAGACTCTCACATCAAACCTGAACACATTGAAGAGGTTTCATGGATAAGGACAGATGGAGATATTCTAGTTCTGCTCTACCAAAACAATGAGACTTTATCAGAGGCAGCAGACGAACAATACAGAGACAGAGTTGAGTTCTTCACTGCTGAAATCCCCAAAGGAAACTTCTCTCTCAGACTGAAGAGTGTCAGAACTGAGGATAAAGGAGTTTACATGTGTTTAGTGTTTGCTGGAGGACTTTCAGCCAATGCAACTGCAGAACTGGAGCAAATGGGTGAGTCGACAAACAAAACAAACATTAAACTATGTCTATTTCCACTAAATTTAAATGAACAACCTTGTTGGCAATGGCAATTTTTATTAGCTCCGCCCACCGTTCAAATAATATGAACATACTGCTTTTGACATGGACATCTGTTTTGCTGCTGGATCTGGAGCTGTGCTTCTGCTCTGCTGTTTGATCTACTGCAGATCAAAAAACACTGGTAGGCCTGTGCTTGGAAGGGAATTGTTCTTATTTTTTTGTGATTTAACTCTGTATATTTCACTGTAAGTGTTTTATTAATTTAACTGTGATTATTCTGCATCTTCTCTCCAGTCACCAGCAGCATAATCTGGAATCTTCAGGTTTCTCTGGTCTTTTATCCAAACATCTGTATGTTCTTTGCCTTCATGCTTTGGGGCTTTACTGAAGGTGAGTGCAGTAGTTTAGTGTTCTTAGTTATATTTGTAAATATGTAAAATAATATTAATATAATCTTAATAATATGGTAGATTTTGTTTGTCTTCTGTTCATAATGTTGTACAGATTTTTCTCATCCCTGACTCACATGTTGGTGTGTAGTGTTTGTGTATATTATGTAATAGTGGGACTTTTCAACACTTTCTCATTTTTTATCACACATTTGTTGTCATTTGTCATCTAAAGTCCATAATTAAATATTCTGTTCCAGGATCTCTGCATGAGACTGTCCCCTGCTGTGCTCTTTATATTCTGAGGCCTGTTATGATGATTTGGGCTTTGCGCTATTTGAAGTATCTTCAAGGTATATTAGGATTTAAAGTTTATTTATTTTTTTAAGGAGATCAGTAAATGCATATGGTTGGCAACATATTAAGGCTTAGCATTACAATATTGTTAGTGATTAATTCTATTGCAGTTAAATACAATAAAGGGTCAAATACTGAAGCACAATTATTTATGAGATCAGTAAATGCATATTGTTGGCAACATATTAAGGCTTAGCATTGCAATATTGTTAGTGATTAATTCTATTGCAGTTAAATACAGTAAAGGGTCAAATACTGAAGCACAATTATTTATTATTGTTTTTTTTTTTCAAACCACAAACTCAAGTTTATTTTCTGAATATGTTCTTGGCAACAATATTGTATGTGTCAAGAAAGTTGTAGTTCTTAGCCCTGACTGGACATTTGTCATGTCCACAGTGATGAGACTTTCCAGTGTCATGAGAACAGAAATGGTGGATAAAATCATGCGGCTCTCCGCACTTTGTATGCCGTTGTTGTCTTTTTCCCAATTGCTCCAGATGGTCTCCTCATTTGGACTTTCCTCTCCAGGTAATGCCTGAATATTGATCCCTTCATAATTTATTAAACTGATAAACTGATTTTTTTTTTTTTCTGTGATAAAAGTCTAGTTGTTTGTAGTTCAGCCAATTTTACCTTGATGTACAACTACTGTACTTGTAGATTGATATGTTGACATAAATATGCAGACTAAATTAAGACAATAAGAGCTCCACAAGAAAAACACCTTTGAGACTCTTATTTCAGTGATTTCAACATTTAAACATTCAGAGCAATCATATGATGTGTTTTAATGACACATTATTGACTGTTTTGTTTGAATGGGAAACTAATGGACTGTTATTTTCTTATGTTAGTGTTTTTTATTGTGCTATTTGTTCCATCACTGTTGCTGTGCTGTATACCACTTTTAACTCTTCTGCAAGCAAGATTTAAATGTAAGTACATTTTGAAGTACATTCTGATCGTTATTGTGTTTGTATAGGTTTGGAAAGAGTAAATCCTATAATAATCATGTATGTATAACTTTGTGATGATTTTGAATATTACTGTATATAATTAGAAATACATCCTGCTTAATGCATGATGTTTATTTAAAGAGATTTAAAGTCAGCATGAAACTGAATCTCCTGCTGTTCACTTTACTACCATATTGTGACATTTGTCTGAGTGAGACTACTATCAAACCAAAAAAAATAAATAAATAAAATAATAATAATATTGGGCAAGACTTGATTTTATCCATTGGTTGTTGATTGTATTGTGAAAAGTGAATTGTTCACAGTAAAATCAACTACATGCATTAAGAACATTATATAGGTTCAATTTTGATTTCATGTTGACTTTTCTAAATTGATCTGTGTCAGATCTGAGTTCAGTTCTTGTATGTGACTTGTGAAAGCTAAAGCAGATGGTCATCTTTTCATTCACAGTTCTTCGCCGCAGATGGATAACAATATTGTGGATAATAACAATAACAGTCCTGGATATCATCATAGTGATTTATGCTCATCTAGTCATATTGGAAAGGGAGAAAGGTATGCTGTCTTTATTTTAATGATTTTTTTAAAGTAGATTTGTTGTGGGATAGCTCAAATTTGTCAGGACAGATATTTCTTGTAAGGTTTAGCTTGGAGATCTTGGCCTGGGACTGTGATTAATGTATTTTACATTTCCTAGATCCAACAGGATCATATTTAACTTAGTGATAAGTGACAGCCATATAATAGCTAAACTTAGAATACATACAAAATTTTGTTTTGTAAGACATTGACAAGTGTCAAGACATGTCAAGACATTGTAAGACATGAAAAGTGCCTTTTTTTAATTTGCAGAGTACTTGGAATGGACCTGTGTCATTTTATTTATTGAAGTTCTGAAGATAACAGTGTTCGTTGGAAACTGTGGGCTGAAACGTATGTTGGAAGGTATTATCTATCACTGACTTACAATGCTTGTGACTTGCATTGTCTTTTATTACTCCATACTATAATTATAAAAGAGCTTGGCAATTTGGTACTAAGATGTAGAAATTAGATAACTGTGATATGTCTAAAATATGCAAATTAAAAACAAATAAAACAATGCTGTTTGTAAGTAAATTGTATAACTCATTAGTTATCTTGGAATGGACCTGTGTCATTTTATTTCTTGAAGTTCTGAAGATAACAGTGTTCGTTGAAAACTGTGTGCTGAAACGTATGTTGAAAGGTATAATCTATCACTGACTTACAATGCTTGTGACTTGCATTGTCTTTTATTACTCCATACTATAATTATAAAAGAGCATGACAATATGGTACGAAGATGTAGAAATGAGATAACTGTGTCTAAAATATGCAAATTAAAAACAAATAAAACAATGCTGTTTGTAAGTAAAATGTATAACTCATTAGTTATATTGTTAGTTAGTTTAGTTAATATTAAGGGAAATTAAGTCATATAAAGCAGATATACTCATTATACTTTGCGCTTCCTGAACTGCACATTATTTTAATTTCTTAATGGTCACTTTATTGGTCATGAGTATGAGGGTGAGTTTTGCAATAAATGTGAGACTGAACTGTGATGTCCGAAAGTATTCAGACCCCTTACTTTTCCCCACATTTTATGTAGCAGGCTTATACTACAATACTTAATTTTTTTCCCCATCAATCTACACTCTATACCTCATAATGACAAAGAAAAAAGATATTTGTGATTAATTTAGGAAATGTATTAAAAAGAAAAAAAAATGAAATGTTACATTGACATAAGTATTCAGACGCTTTGCTGTGCTTCTTGAAGTTTAGATCATTGCATGTTGAGAAAACAAGCTTACCTTTTTTTTCCTTTTTTTTCACAAACATTTCTCTCTAAACATTTTTTAAATTAGATGTGTAGTCTTTTGCAATCGTTAGGAAATGTATAGTTTATACAGAGTTTGTAGCGCACAGTAATCTTTTTGCCATATATCACCTTAAAAGTGCAATGATTTCTGTAAATCCAGTGGTCCAATGCTGTGTGGCCTCTACATTTTCTGTGTAATTATAATCACCTGACTAGTGGCTAGTGTGTGCAATTCCATTAAACTGGAAAACTTTTTGAACATACATAAAAGCAATAGACTGTTTTAGAAAGGAAGATTCAAAAGAGATAACAATAATTAAGGAGAATCAATAAATAATGGAGAATCTGCTGCCATTGTGTGCATATGCAATCATAAAAGCATTAAAAAAGTAACTGTAGTCTCATTATGAGTATTTTAAAATTGTAATATAATCTAATTACATCATAATCTTTTTATTTCGTAATCTAGATTACATAACCAGTTACTGTCCAACACTCGGTACAATATTATCTCACTTTACTAGGCCTTCTTGAGTTATTCATGTTTTTTTTTTTAAAGGTTGGTCTTTTCTAATTTAGCCATTTTCAGTCATTTATTCAATAAAGAAACATGTCACTGTATTTTTTATTACTAAATCCATATTCTCTGCTCATCCATTTGACTTTCAAATCAGATTTGAGTTTTGTTTTAACAGGGGCAAAACGTATAAGAGTCCAGAGACGACGACAACAACAACAACGACAGACTGAGTCGAGCCAACAAGGATCAAATACGTGTAATTATTGACTGCTAAATTCTGCTAATTATTGACTGCTAAATAAAACACACTGTTTGATTGTTTGTTTGTTTTGTGTGTGTGTGTGTGTGTGTGTGTGTGTGTGTTAGTGGATGTCTGTAATGTAATCATGTACATGTTTGGAGCAGTTGGACTTGTTTTGTTGAACTCTGTTACACTGACAACAGAACTGATCCTGAAAGCACGTGAGTGAATATCTATAATTTCTGCAAATAATTATATGTTTGTATTTCCATATTTGTATATATGCATTTGTGTATGTGTGTATAGCTGTTTATAGATATTATAGAAATCTTTTAACATCACACCATTTTATATAATGCAAAAACCATGCTAAAAATTAACAGGGCACAGCAGGGTTACATTTTACAAATGCTAAAAATTGCTTTACCATTTTGCTTTCAAATGTCCTGTGCTTCTTTCTCTTCTTCGTTATTCTTTTAATTCCTAGGAAATGGTGAGCGTGTCATGAAGGATATGAGAGTCATTGTCTTCCCTTCTGAAAGTGTTTTTGTCTTGTATTGGCTGATTTTACAAATGCATGCTTTCTGTAAGTATCTTTATTTTTTATCTTTGTTTACTTTTGCTCTGTGATAATAAAGGCAAACGTGTCAGTATAGTGACACAGAGAAAGATTAAAATCTATCAAATTTCCCAGCAGTGAACTTTACAAATAGTGACTCAAACTCAGGAACATTAGTATGATTTGTATGCGTGAGGTTTTTAGGAACATTTGGTCAAAAATTGGTCAAAAGCCATCGAATCTGTTCAAAATACTTACAGAATCTGATTTATTTGCTACGATTCTGATTTGATTCAATAATTTGATTCAATCGATTATTAACATTTGAAACAACTTTCTCTCTAATGTCTCCTGTCACATAGTGAGGATTGTTACAGCTGGGTAAGTTCAGATTTTTATTCAACACAGTATGTACTGTATGTGTATGTATGCAGTACATTCAACTGTGTATGTATCCATGTTTAATCTGTAATTCTGTTTTCAAATACAGATCTACACACAATCAAAGGAACTCACGTCAAAGAGGTCAACTCAGGGTAATATAATAATTATATATGATGTATCAGCTGATCTGCAATATAAGCTTTGACATCTTAGCGTGGAGTACTGATTTGTACCAAACAACGTCTTGTTTTAAACACAGAATACACCAGAGAATCGTGAAATGGAGAATCTGTCTGCAGCTGATCCTGATGTTTCACAGACAAAGACATGAGAAACAGTCTTTCACATTTATCCTGTACTCTGACTGCTCTGTCTGTCTGCAAAAGAGTTCCTCTGCAGTAAAAACCAACAAACTGAGACTGAAAACTAAATTGTAAAGCAGAGAGTCTAGTGATATTCTGTTACAAATAGCTTAATAATTTTGTATTGGTTGCCACATCATTTCAAAAGTAAAACATGCTGTATTTTTGTAACAGTATTAAGTTTATTCTAATAGTTATTATGAACAAGAAGTAATTATTTTTTTCATAAACAGATTGAGGTACAGCTTTTATGTAAATGTGGTGTGTTATTAAAAAAGTGTTCATTCATCTTTGAGTATTTAGTTAAATATGAAGGAGTTGAACTTGTGTTTTGTAAATGTTTATGAGGCTATTGCTTCAGTGGTATGAAGCTCACATATTTTCAGCTAATATTGCTGAAGTTAAACAGATCTGTGCCAAAATCTATGCAAAAATATGTATGTAACATTTAAAACGAACAAGCAGTTTGTAAAGTGTCTTAATTGCTATGGTTTATGTGTGTGTATGTGCAGTTCAATAATAATAAATGTTGAGAGTGTTTTCTATTGAAGTCTCCAAGATCATGAGATATAATCATCATATACTGTATATGTGTGTATGTGTGTATATATATATATATATATACAGTAATATATACCACAGTAATATATATATGCATGACGTTATCTTATGAGCCCCGGTGCAAAAACACTTGATGGACCTCTTCACCACTGTCCTCCGACCCGAACCTTTGTGGTGAAACTGTGGTTTAAATAAAACTTGTTGATAAGTGTGGAGTAATTTCTGAACCATTTTAAAACTTTCAGAAGAATACTTTGACTTAACTTGCAATTTTTCACACTGCTTGTTCATGGAGAGCATATCAAGATCAGATCAGTTTATATCTGCATATGGGCATTTATAGATATTACAAAGGTTTTGAACCATGTAAGTATAAACTAAATTTGATTTGTTGCATTCAGTCCAGACAGTGATCAAACACACCTCAGTTTTATCCTGTACTCTGACTGCTCTGTCTGTCTGCAAAAGAGTTCCTCTTGAGTAAAAAACAACAAACTGAGACTGAAAACTAAGTTGTAAAGCAGAGAGTCTAGTGATATTCTGTTACAGATAACAAATGGATAATTTTGTATTGGTTGCCAAATGATTTCAAAAGTAAAACATGCTGTTTTCAATAATCTCTTTTCCTTCCCTCTCTCCAAACAACAGGGCTAAAAACGTCTACAATCATATCAAGTTCGTATTGTATTTAATGTAAATCATATTTAATAAATCGACCTGTAATATAAGGATAATTTTTAGTTATTAAACTTGAAAATGTTGTTCATGTTTTGATGGTGATATAAAGTTGTTTGTTATTTTAATATAAAAGGATGCTACAATAAAAACCTGTTAATTGATGCATTTTAAGTTCCTATATAGAAAAATAGAAAATAATTATAAAAAAAATATAGAAGTAGAATAAATATATGAGTAATATGAATAGAAAATATAGAAAATACACTCTGGAACCAAAGTGAAGTGACTCCATGATAACACTGATTGGCTGATGACGCCACAAGAACACACATGCTGCGTCCAAATATGTCTATCTGTACTATATAGTAGGCAAAAAACAGTATGCAAAATATACCTGGATGACATTCTATTTCAAGATCCTGAAGTGCATATTCAGAGGACACTTTACTATCCCATGAGGCCACAGGAAAGGATTTGTGAATGACAGTGACTGGCATGGATGTAGTGTGTCCAAATTTTATTCATACTACACATATTCATACTATATAGAACATACTTTTTAGTAGTCACAATTAAGTGTCAAACGAGAAGTATTACCTACTAGACAGAATGTGATCTGTGATGCAGCTCAAACTTTCACTGGAGACTGTCCTGATCTGTGATGTCAAAAGCAGCAGAAATTATAGATATTTATATAAAACGTATTTTTACACATCTACTTTTGAATGGCTTTTTTAAGATATGTCTTGTCCCAAACCCAGAAAGGGTCTGATGAAACTCCAGCCAGTGGACCAAAGGAAAAAACAGCATAATTACATGAAATGAATGCTCTACTGAATCAAGATCTGGAGGCTGGTAGGAGTGACGAGAGAGAGGAAACTCAGCTTGATTCAGTGGAAACACAAACATGAAAAGCAATGATAGAAAAAGACTCTTTATCCAATGAGTGTTTGTTCAAACTCTCACCAGTCCTGACAGTGATCAAACACACCTCAGTGTTGTTCTTCATTGTAATCCAAACGGGTTTCTACTAAGAGCTTTTTTCAAAAGTCATTTTTTGTTTTTGTAAATGGCTGTAATTATATGCAAGATGTTTAACTGTGTGGCACAAAACGTTATTTACACTGTTTAATTCAGGAGATTAAGCGAAAAACGACAGATAACCATATCATCATGGTTGCACAGGAGTTTAAAGTGTTTGCTGTGTTTGAATTATAAATTTTCTTTATCAATAGCTGCTGCTTGTCTCATATTATTAGCCCATTTAGAGACACAAACAGAACTGAAGTTCAGTTCATGCACTAATGGAGAGCAAATAATTTTGTATTGGTTGCCACATCATTTCAAAAGTAAAACATGCTGTATTTTTGTAACAGTATTAAGTTTATTCTAATAGTTATTATGAACAAGAAGTAATTATTTTTTTCATAAACAGATTGAGGTACAGCTTTTATGTAAATGTGGTGTGTTATTAAAAAAGTGTTCATTCATCTTTGAGTATTTAGTTAAATATGAAGGAGTTGAACTTGTGTTTTGTAAATGTTTATGAGGCTATTGCTTCAGTGGTATGAAGCTCACATATTTTCAGCTAATATTGCTGAAGTTAAACAGATCTGTGCCAAAATCTATGCAAAAATATGTATGTAACATTTAAAACGAACAAGCAGTTTGTAAAGTGTCTTAATTGCTATGGTTTATGTGTGTGTATGTGCAGTTCAATAATAATAAATGTTGAGAGTGTTTTCTATTGAAGTCTCCAAGATCATGAGATATAATCATCATATACTGTATATGTGTGTATGTGTGTATATATATATATATATATACAGTAATATATACCACAGTAATATATATATGCATGACGTTATCTTATGAGCCCCGGTGCAAAAACACTTGATGGACCTCTTCACCACTGTCCTCCGACCCGAACCTTTGTGGTGAAACTGTGGTTTAAATAAAACTTGTTGATAAGTGTGGAGTAATTTCTGAACCATTTTAAAACTTTCAGAAGAATACTTTGACTTAACTTGCAATTTTTCACACTGCTTGTTCATGGAGAGCATATCAAGATCAGATCAGTTTATATCTGCATATGGGCATTTATAGATATTACAAAGGTTTTGAACCATGTAAGTATAAACTAAATTTGATTTGTTGCATTCAGTCCAGACAGTGATCAAACACACCTCAGTGTTGTTCTTCATTGTAATCCAAATGGGTTTCTACTGTGAGCTCTTTTCAAAAGTCATTTTTTGTTTTTGTAAATGGCTGTAATTATATGCAAGATGTTTAATTGTGTGACACAAAGCATTATTTACACTGTTTAATTCAGGAGATTAAGCGAATAAAGACGGATAACCATATCATCATGGTTGCACAGGAGTTTAAAGTGTTTAAAGCCACAAACAGAACTGAAGTTCAGTAAAGTTCAGTTCATGCACTGATGGAGTGCAGATGTAGGGTTTTTACAGTGTGTTGGCTGATCCGAGACCAGCTGTATAGAGTTCAGGTCAGCTCTTGTCTTCATGTGATTCCATAAAAATATAAAATAAGGTTCAAATTTATTACTCTCAATAATGTAATCTATGGGCTCCAGTGCAAAAACACTTTCAGTAGTAGAAACATTTGGTGCCTCCAAACATCCTTAAACATATTCATGATATAAAGAAGAGGCCACCATTGGGCATGTTGGACAACAGTGCTGAAGATTCATCAGGATGAGATGGTTGCATTTAAAAGTGTTGGTGAGTAAAAGCCACATTAGGTCTGGCAGAATTTTTTTTTCATTAAAGTACCTGAAATTTTGTGCTAATATTTTCCTTACTGTCTTTCAAAGCATTTATCAGGACCAACTCAGTCCATATCTGCAGTGTGTGGGTGAGGACATCACTGTGAACTGTAAACAGACAACTGGGTGAGTAACAGAATGATGGAGGTTAATTGACATGAAAATGAGCACACGCATACAAAATGTTTTAAGGTTATTTTATTTTTATTCTTGTGGTATGAAACAAGACCCAAACATAATTTTTGAGAGATTCGCTATAAATATAAACATTGTGGCATGATTTCACAGACAGGGCTTAAACTAAGCCAGAATTAGGCCATAGTTCAATTAGGACACTTAAGTATTTTTTTATAAACATGCCTTGTAAAAAACATTACTGGTGTGTATTTTGAGACAAAACAAGGGCACTGACATATTTTAAGATCAATCAGGGCAAGTTTCTTTCAGTTGAAACAGCTCACTAGCTGGCTTCACTAGAGATGGTTGGCTCCCCTCACATTTGTCACGGGGTGAGTCACCTGTGGTCTCAACAAGAGCAAAAAGTGCTATTGTTCTTATTTTAACTTGTAACTTATTAAGGTCAAGAACGATTGTTGAGCAGGTCCATCAAACATTTTTGAAAAGTTACAGATCTGGGGAGTGTTTCCCAAAAGCATTAGCTAACCATGGTCACAAGTTCTGTTGAATATTGGTAACAACGAAAGCTGCTTTCGGGAAACGCACCCCAGAAACATTCATGACAATGGCTAAAAAGAATTGACATTTATTTTGTAAAACATGTCAAGCAAACATTTTTTAAATGACGCATAGCGCACTATTTGCAATTGATAGTCTTACTGTTTACAATGCTCGATTTAGTGATTTGGGGGCCCCAGGCAAAATACAGGAATGGGGCCCTATACAATTTCACACATTTACAACCTTGAGGTTCCTTTCACTGTTGCTCGCTGCTGCACGATCGTGTCCCATAGTTGTGTCTAATCTTTTAGATTTTTCATGTACATGTTCGAGCGTTGCGTGTGCTTAAATAGCAACCTAGCAAACAAAACGCGGGTTTGCGCCGTTCATTCCGCGTTACACAGTAAATTCCGTTTTTATGAATATATTCCGGGATTCCGTCCCCATTTTCTACATCGCCCTACTTTTGCTAAGAAGCACGTTCAACGCGGACGCACAGACGGTTGTCGTGGTAATGAACACCACAGCAACCACTTGTGCGTCCACACTGAACGCACATCTAGCATATAAAAAGCATTTTAGGGGGCCCTTGGCTTTTGGGGGCCCAAGGCGGTCGCCTACCTTTGCCTAATGGTTAAGTCCGCCTCTGACGACGACACATGTGGGATCTTCTTGGAATCCGAATAAGAATTGCATTCTGTCTTTGTCAGTCATGTGCATTTATTATGTGTGACGTCACAGATGCACCATTTTGAAAGAAATGAAAGTATACAGAGAACTGTATACTTTCAAAATAAGTGTGAAACTTTATATTTTTGGCTATTGAAGTTAATGTATGATGGCAGATATTGATAATTTAGATATTATCAATGACTACTTTGTCTTTATCTGTTTTTGTTTAGTTGTTTTGTTGATTTAATGTGTCTGTTTTTCTCATTATTATTTCAGTCAAACCTATAAAACCCTTTGTTACCCCAAACTACACAAAAAAGCTTGATCAGTCAAATAAAAGTAATCAGACTCCAGCTACTTATTCCTTTGTTACTCTTTGACGCGTGAACTTCCCCTTTAATAGACGCAACACTCTGCCCTCTATGTGTACGACTCTGCTCCCATTAAGCGCTGTTAGAAGTGAATGAATTAATTCAGCATTTCAACACTTCCGTAAGGATGCGTTAAATTCAACAAAGCGGTTTAATAAAGGATGTATTGATCTTGTGAATTAGCAAATTTTACTATACCAATATTTTTTAATTAGCTGTTAAAGTTTATATGCGAATATTACACACTGATCCTTTAACAATGCACTGGCGCAAAAACACGCACCTTTTGGACCAATTATGCAGCATGATTTCTCGACTGCCACAAATACTGCCTTAACAAATTACTCATTTTGTGCACTTTTTACTGTACCAATATTTTAAATTGGCCTTTGAACTTAGGCCACTTTTTTTTGCATGGCCAATGATGCCCAATGATGTTGGGGGACCCAGTGGGGGTGGCAATCATATTTCAGGTTGGCCGTGCCACTCTATAGCTGTGTCTCATTTAGGAGGCTGCGTCCTCTGGATGCCGCATCCTCTGAAGGATGTGTATACGGAGTGTCCTCAACCCAGAATTAAACAAGACGGCCTTCGTAGGATGGGCGGAAAAGGAAACAGGAAGTATCACGTTGCTATGCCAACACATTTATAGCGTTGTTGTGCTCTCACGCTAGTTAAATGTACAATACCAGAGGGTTAAACTAATTAATAATTTCTCGCCTTGCTAGTAAAGTACTACTCTCAACATTTAAAAATCACTAAACACTTGTAATCCTGTTTACCACATCTACCAACTGAGGTAATACAACTTAAAAGAAAAACTTGAAAATACTTACATTTAAACACCACATCTTCGCTTGTGTGAAACATTACATCTGCCGGCACCGCCATTTTTTTTTTCTTCAAATAAACAATGGTTGTTTACGGCGACGCAAAGAATTGTGGGTTATCTGTAGCAGCGAAGGATACACCTCATGCAACTTCCGAATTCCTGTGAAAGAAGGTCGCATTCGAAGGTCGCATTCGGAGTGTCCTTCTTGCTTTTCTGAAATGAGACAGCCTCGATGACGTATGCAGCCTTCGAAATGAGACACAGCTATTATCACGGCCCTGCTAAAATGTAGTGCCAGTACATGCGCTCATTGTCGCCCCCTACTGCTGGTGGCACCCTAGGTGACCGCCTAGCTTGCCTATGCCGAGAAACGGGCCTGCTTTTGACCGCCAGTGTGTATATAATGAGATTTGATTGAAACCTGTGTCATGATTCCTCTAGCAAGGATTTTGTTGCCATCTTGCATCATCATGTTGATGAACTTGCTGTTAATGAAAAGCAGATGATCAGTGCTATGAAAGATCCAAATATACTGTGGGGTCCAAAAGAAGTGGGACCACGAGTGAAAATATATATTTTTTAATTGCAGCAAAGTTCAAACAATGTTATAACAAAAGTATAATCAACATGAGTTAATTAGTACAATTTTGGAAAAGCTTTTGGACCCCACTGTATTTATAGTCATAGAGCTTTGGTTAGACTAACGTCTATTGCAGTTGGTTGAGTTCTTTTTGTTTTTACCTTATCAGAGGGTCAAGGAGAGCTGGTGTCGCTGGACAGGGCAGCTTTTATCAGAATACATATGACTAAATATTTGTTTTAAAATGAAAATCTTGTATCTTTACATTTATTGTATTATACACCGTTCTTGCTCAGTGTCTAAATAATAGTTATTTACACTAAAAAGAATGAATAGTCCGTGAATTTTCTGGTCTTTGTACTCATAGATATGTCTATTTGTTTGTGCAGCCCCCCCAGCGTCGTAGTTCCCTTTCATGGGAACTTCGAACTGCGTCCTCTAGGGGTCGCTATGGGGAATGCCTCGTCGTGACCCGTTTTTTCAATGTATGCTTCAAACACGGGTCACGACGAGGCGTTCCCCATAGCGACCCCTAGAGGACGCAGTGTCTCGTTCCCTACTCAGGGAACCATGGTTACATAAGTAACCTGAGACGATTTATTTATTTTATAAAAACAAAAACAAAACAATCATTGACATTTACACAACGTTCAAATATACTCGTAATGCTGTGTATTATTTCATCTATAATTTTAAAAACATTTCATTAATATTAACTAAGATATTGTGATGAATAACTCGTATAGTAACAGTAATCACTTTTAAAAGTAACTTTGAAAAAAAAGTCTGATATTTTAGTAAAACACAATGCTAATCTGTTAAAGTTTATTCTTCACTAAGTAAATAATCAATAGGCTAAAGCATAGAAAGCCGCCCATTTTCGCGGTGGTGCAGTTCCCTTTCATGGGAACTTTGAACTGCGTCCTCTAGGGGTCGCTATGGGGAACTCCTCGTCATGACCCGTGTTGGAAGCATACATTGAAAAAACACCAACTCGTTGGCCAGCGACAGCCATGACGTCACTACCGTTGTGACTATAGTATAAATAGGCGCCGGGAGCACACATCATTCTCTTCTTCGTCTTCATTGACTGTTCTGTTTGAAGCGTGCATTTCCAAGGAAAAAGTAAGCTTCAGACGAAGAAGTGAATGATGTGTAGCTCCCGTCGCCTATTTATACTATAGTCGCACCGGTAGTGATGTCATGGCTGTCGCCGGCCAACGAGTTGGTGTTTTTTCAATTTTTGCTTCAGACACGGGTCACGACGAGGTGTTCCCCATAGCGACCCCTAGAGGACGCAGTTCGAAGTTCCCATGAAAGGGAACGTCTCAGGTTACTTATGTAACCATGGTTCCCTGAGGAGGGAACGAGACACTGCGTCCTCTAGGTTTCTTGCCATGCTGCGGACGCAAGCTTCAGACGAAGAAGTGAATGATGTGTGCTCCCGGCACACATTTATACTATAGTTGCAACGGTAGTGACGTCATGGCTGTCGCCGGCCAACGAGTTGGTGTTTTTTTAATGTATGCTTCAGACACGGGTCACAGCGAGGCGTTCCCCATAGCGACCCCTAGAGGACGCAGTGTCTCGTTCTCTACTCAGGGAACCATGGTTACATAAGTAACCTGAGACGTTTTATGCTTCTCATGTGTTGTAATAATTTCATATTTGACTTTCCTTATCCAGCTGCTCTTATGATTAATAAACAAAACATTTGGCATGCCAAGGTTACAAAAAGGGTTTATAGGCCTTTATGTTTGTAAAATATCGACGTCTAAATTTAAGAGCTTAACCAAATGCAGAACATAAACAAGACGAGGAGCTTTCCCAGTTTCTATTTGCTAAACACAATTAAAGTTGAACAAATAGAAACCTCAATTCTGAGGTTTCATCCTCAGAAGAATCAACAAGAAAGCCAACAGAATGTGATATTTCAACGGTATTTTCAGCGCTTGTTCTTATCAGTTCAACGAATCAAGTTTTGACGCGCGTAATTCAAAAAAGTGAAAGTGAAAGTGTTTCTTTAGGCGTGTCTTCCCATGCTCTCGTTTTCATGATAATTTATGATCTTATGTTAGTTTCGTCTAATTTTAATACATGATGGACATTCTTACCTGCATTTTTATGTCAATACTTATGATGGTCGCTGACGGTGAGTATTTTCACTTTACGTTATTATGCGAAAATATATTTGCTTCATTTATTAAATTTTTTTTTAATAAACGCATTAATCAATTTGTCTATTTTTTGATAGGGTTCATTGTGCATGGTCCCGCTGGCCCTCTGGTTGCTCCTCTGGGATCTTCAGTGGTTTTGCTCTGTTATGTGGATGAACTATTACTAATGGAGGATCTGGAGGGGGAATGGAGAAGAACAGACTCAGAGGCTCTGGTTCATCTGTATCAAGATGGTGAGAGTCGACCAGAGGCCCAGCAGCAGGATTATTATGATAGAGCTTATTTCTTTACTGATCAGATTCAACATGGAAACTTCTCCCTCCGTCTGGACAATCTGAGAGCTGAAGATGAGGGACGATACACATGTAGAGTTTACAGTCAGCAGGATTCTGGTGAGACTGAGGTTCAAATAAAACATGGTGAGTGAGAGCCATCTGAATTCTGCTGAAAATATAAATTACGTTGGATGTATTTTATGTATTGGAATTTAAACCATTTTTATTCTCTCAGAGTGTTTGATAGTATCAGGATCAGATCGGTCTGTTTCTGCATATGATGGTGAGGACGTCACTCTGAGCTGCTCTGTAGACTCTCACATCAAACCTGAACACATTGAAAAGGTTTTATGGAGGAAAACAGATGGAAATATTCTGGTTCTGCTCTACCAAAACAATGAGACTTTACCAGATTCATCAGATGAACAATACAGAGACAGAGTTGAGTTCTTCACTGCTGAAATCCCCAAAGGAAACTTCTCTCTCAGACTGAAGAGTGTCAGAACTGAGGATAAAGGAGTTTACATGTGTTTAGTGTTTGCTGGAGGACTTTCAGCCAATGCAACTGCAGAACTGGAGCAAATGGGTGAGTCGACAAACAAAACAAACATTAAACTATGTCTATTTCCACTAAATTTAAATGAACAACCTTGTTGGCAATGGCAATTTTTATTAGCTCCGCCCACCGTTCAAATAATATGAACATACTGCTTTTGACATGGACAGTGAGCAGTGTCTATCATTATTTACTTGCAGTTGGTGTGAACGAGATGCTGTTTTTTTCTTATAGTTAAAAAAGTTTCTATTTAGAAAGATTAAAACGTAAAGAGCAAATAACTTTTAACAATTAATGTAAGTAGCTGCTGCCAAAATATAATAGTTGTAGGAATCTATTTAAAGAATGAATTGTCTTAATTGCAAACCTCCTAATTATTTCTCTATAAGAAACTATGACTTAATATACCAAGTTGATTCAGTGAAGTTATACCTGATGTTTGTGTTTCACAGGTTTCTCTTCTTGGCACATAGCTGTGTTATTTTTCTGTTTTGCTGCTACATCTGGAGCTGTGCTTCTGCTCTGCTCTCTGAACTACTACAGATCAAAAAACACTGGTTTGTTTGAAAGAGAATAAATCTTATTTTTTTGTGATTTAACTCTGTATATTTCACTGTAAGTGTTTTATTAATTTAACTGTGATTATTCTGCTTCTTCTCTCCAGTCACCAGCAGCATAATCTGGAATCTTCAGGTTTCTCTGGTCTTTTATCCAAACATCTGTATGTTCTTTGCCTTCATGCTTTGGGGCTTTACTGAAGGTGAGTGCAGTAGTTTAGTGTTCTTAGTTATATTTGTAAATTTTAAAATAATATTAATATAATCTTAATAATGTGGTAGATTTTGTTCCTCGTCTTGTAATGTTGTACAGATTTTTCTTATCCCTGATTCACATGTTGGTGTGTATTTTCTATAATGGTGGGACTCTTCAACACTTCCACATAACACAGTTTTTTTGTCATTTATTATCTGAAGTCCATAATTAAATATTCTGTTCCAGGATCTCTGCATGAGACTGTCACCTGCTGTGCCCTTTATATTCTGAGACCTGAAATGTTGATTTGGGCTTTGCGCTATTTAAAGTATCTTCAAGGTACATTAAGATTTAAAGTTTTTATTTTTTTATTTTTAAGAAGCTCAGTAAATGCATTTTGTATAGTAAGACATTGCATTACAATATTGTTAGTGATTAATTCTATTGCATTTAAATACATTAAAATGTCAGTTACTGAAGCATCTGTTACGGTTACTGGCAGTTACGGGCAACAATGTTGAATGTGTCAGGAAAATTGTAGATTTTGTAGTGACATAATCTTTGACCTACCCACAACTTTACACTGCTTAAATGCTGACTACATAGTAATGCCATGAATGCCATGAGTATGTTGATGGGTATTGAAAATACATGGTTTTATTTTTTTACTGCACGCCTAAGAAACGTCTCGGTTACGTATGTAACCCTCGTTCCCTGAAGGAGGGAACAGAGGTGACCCGGCCGTTCAGCGGTGGTACAGCAGCCGTGGCGACGGGATGTGACATCTCCGTTCCCTCCTTCAGGGAACGAGGGTTACATACGTAACCAAGATGCTCCCTTTCAGTCAGTCACTCTCAACGTCACGTCGGTGACTGACGAATTGGGATCCCTACCAAAGCACCATGGATGCTGCCCCTTCCAGTGTCCTGTGCGAGCCTCCTGCACCCCTTTTTGGTGTAGGCCGGGGCTCGCAACAAGAACACCAGTCACTGTTGTTGTAGCATTACCCACTCAGTGAGATTGGATAACACTGGGAAAACGTACCTGTACCACTCGGAACAGGAACGTTGCGGAAGCCCCATCCTTCCCGAAGGAGGTTTTCGGAAGCACTTACACATATGAACAACCGTTTAGGTGCATATGGAAGATTAGATGTGATTATAACCCTCTTGGAAATGAAAGAAGTCTGCCGGGGAAACACAGGCTCTGAGGCTATACCGTGGACTTTACACATATGAGATCCTAGCTCTCTAACGGTTCTCACAGATTCATCGAGTGAGGGCCTGGCGACGGACGTTCCGCCATGTCTGGCTGCCGGGGGGATGGAGGAGCTCGACACGGTCTACAGTACGGACGCTCTGGAGCAGTTTTAGCAAGCCGACACTAAACCAGGGCCTCTCAGTGCCTCTACCCGTTTGAGGTGAGAACACAGGAGGATACCGGCTCCACACGAAAGCTATATAATCTAGCAAACGTGTTGGGGGTTGCCCAGCTTGCAGCTCTACAAATATCATATGAAGCAAACCCAGCGGTGTAACTGCCGCTGCAGCTGCCATATGCACCAGGAGCCTCTGAAATTGTTTCAGTGGGACAACTGTCCTGCCCTTGAATGAATTCAAGCAGTTCAGCACCGAACGCGCACGTTCCTCTGTGAGGCGTGCTGTCTGTTCAACTGAATCCAACTCCATACCAAGAAAAGAGATCCTCTGCGTTGGGGAGAGTTTGCTCTTTTCCCAGTTGACCCGAAGACCCAACTGGCTGAGGTGCAGGAGCACCAGGTCCCTGTGCTCGCACAACTGATCCCAAGACTGTGCTAGTATAAGCCAATCGTCGAGATAGTTGAGGATGCGAACACCCTGCTCTCTGAGGGGAACAAGAGCCCCCTCCCTGTCTCCCGACACAGGGAGACAGGGACAGCCCGTAGGGCAGGACCTTGTACTGATATGCACGTCCTTCGAACGCGAACCGCAGAAATGGTCTGTGGCGCGCAAGGATTGACACATGAAAGTACGCATCATTCAGGTCGATCGCTGCAAACCAATCTCAGGGCCGGATGCACCCGAAGATGTGTTTCTGCGTCAAAATCTTGAACGGTAACCGGTGAAGGGTCCAAGATTGGTCGTAACCCACCGCCTTTCTTCGGTACAATGAAGTAGGGGCTGTAAAACCCCGTCTGCCGTGAAGCAGATGCCACTGAACTTGGGGGGACGCCGAGCGAACTGAACCGAATAGCCGAGGCTGATGGTCCTCAGAAGCCAGCGAGACGGGCTGGATAGCTCTAGCCAGGCTCCCAGATACCGTGCAAGCGGGACCAGCAGAACCACCACCTTACCCGCAGTGGGGCAGCGAGGTGGAACGCAGGGACCCAACTCGGGCGGCTCGTGGGCGGACCGAAGAGGGGTCTGAGTGTGCGATGAAACACTTACCTGGTTCCACGGTTTGGCAGAGGGTGCATGGGCCTTTGATGACGCTCTCGAACCGCCCGCTGCTGCCTGCTGGCGAGAGAGGAGGATGAGTGTGGTCTGGTGTTGGTCCGTCCGCGACTCTCCGTGCCCTCTTGGGATCCAGAGACAGAAAACCGCTCTCTCGTCGAGATTTTTGGAAACCAAATTTTCCACCCGGCCCTCCTCCGGGGGAGGGAGAGGTACATTCGCCATCCCCCAAAGAGCAGTTCCCTCTCTCTCTGGGTCGCCCGTCCCGGGGCCTCTTGCTCTTCCGCTCACCCCCAGGTTTGACGGGGGCCTGGATGGGCGGGGCGGCTTGCCTATGCCCAGCTCCACAGCGCCACTTGCTCGAGGCTGCTGCGGATGCGGCACGGGAGCGGGGATTGACGCAGGGGGCCGCCCTCGGCGACGAGCAGGCTGGGGCGCTGTGACCAGCGGACGGGTGGAGGCAGCAGCTGCCCGCCGGGGCAGGATGTGACGAATCGCCTCAGTCTGCTTCTGTGCAGCTGAGAACTGCTGGGCAAAGCTCTCGACCGCATCGCCTAAGAGGCCGGTCTGGGACACAGGGGCATTGAGGAACCGTACTTTGTCGGCATCCCTCATGTCGGCCAGACACAGCCAGAGATGGCGCTCCTGGACCACAAGTGTGGACATCACACGACCCAGAGATCTTGTGGTGACCTTCGTCGCTCGGAGCGTGAGGTCAGTAGCGGTTCGGAGCTCTTTCAGAACTTCCGTAACGTGACCACCCTTGTGCAGGTCCTTCAGTGCCTTGGCCTGATGAACCTGCAGTAACTCCATAGTGTGTAAGGCGGAGGCAGCTTCTCCACAAGCCATATAAGCACCGCCGGTCAGACCAGACAAATGCCTACAGGCCCAGGAGGGGAGCGACGGGGAGCCACCTCGAGAAACCAATCGTCCAACCTCAAGGGCTCAGGACACGGTGGAGGTTTTCTCGGTGGCCCGGGAAAGCATAGCCAACATCTCTGGATCCGATTCAGGCATTGCCACCATCCCGGAGGGCAGCAGCGCAGCCAAATCTTCCTCTCCAGAGAGCTCCGAAGGATACCGCTGGTACGCTCTTTGAAGAGGGCCCAGCACGTTTCCATCCACGAACGCCACCTCAGCGTGTTTAATGCCCAGACACATAAGGCATTAATGACCGTGACCGCATCCAGAAACGCACGGGTGAACGGCATCTTTAAAAAGACGATCTGTCGTCTTTACAAAGACGCACCCATGTAAGCTCTTTTAGAGAAATAGGCTCTTTCAGGGAAATGGTCTTTTAGGTGCTGAGATGCACTGGGGAAATGGCCGCTTGCAGCACGGCAGGGGGTAGTGCAGCCTGAAGTGCGCAACCCACTCGACACAGGAACGACCACCGCTGAAGCGCCGTCCGCCAACACAGAAAGCTTCCAAGAGCGCGTTGAACTCGTATACACTTGAAGACACTGGTTGGAGCAGAACGATGTTGTCGCTCGGCTCCAAAGAGAAAAGCTGGTATGCAACACAAAAAGCTCCCTAGAGCGCGTTGAACTCGTCGTCACAAACAAAGATATTGGTAGGAGCAGAACGATGTTATCGCTCAGCTCCGAAGCGAAAAGCTGGTGTGCATTACACCGGTTGCCTTTTAATGCTCACGCTATGATCAGCGGCAGCTGGATGCAATCATCGCAGGCCAATGTGGATTGGTTCTTTTTTTTACACTCGAAGTGGATCTCTCTAAGCAAGATCCCAATTCGTCGGTCACCGATGTGACGTCGAGAGTGACCGACTGAAAGGGAACCTAGTTATACAGTATCTGAGGTATTTGGCTTCTGCAGGGTGATGCACAGCCATGCTTCGGTGTTTCACTTTGCGAGTAAAAAAATGCTGTTCTCCATAATTTAGTCAATCAGGAAATAACTAACAAATAATACAGTTCCATGGCAGTGCATTAGTGCTTTACAAAATATTAATTTGATGTTTTCAACTCTTTCTGTCTACAGGCAACCTTAAATCATGGATCAGGTTTTTCAGAATAACAAGAGAATTTGCTATTTTTACGGTCGTTGTTTATTCAGGTAGGATAATTCAAATTTCACATAACAGAGGCCATGTTCATTATTTTTACATTAGCAGTAGCTATGTTTCCTTTACTTGTGCACAAATGTTTTGTTTTATGTTTCCCTACTTGTGCATAAAATTAGAATATTGCATAAAACATTTGCAAATAAAGTACCATTTCCATCCCATGTGTTGAAGAAAAAAATCATCACTTCCTGGGAAACTGGCACAAGATATCAGTAATTAAGGTTGCTGCAACCAGGGAAGCTTGTGGCTCTTTTTTCCTTTCACAATAAATTACTTGTGCCTCAGTGCACAGATGAAACACAATCAGTGGCGGCTCGTGGGTTTTAAAATAGAGGAGGCACACTAATTGTATTGGTCTGGGATCCCTGCCGATTATTATTATTATTATTTGCTTAACCACTTTAAAATGGCTTTTTGGTTGCTTTTAGTCGCTTGGTTGATATCAGAAGGGAGGCTAGCCTCCTCTACGTGGTTTCTTTTCTCAACACTCCTCAGCGCTGAAAGTGAACACTCGATGGTGATTGGCCAATTTTTCTTTACCAACGGAGGCACGAGAGCTCAGCTCTCCCCCGGCCTCCCCCTACCCTTCTATATAAGTCTGTGTTAAAAGGGAGCTGCCTGTTGCACCCTTTAATTAAGCCGACTGCTGTAGCCTATATCCAATTTAGGCTGTTTTCCCTAAATTTGTATATATACTGTTTGAATGACAGCTTGGTAAATCTGTTGGCGATCAAATATTCAATATCGCTACTCATCATAAGTACTTGGTACATTATCAGCGCAG
>NW_015653482.1:228401-230198 GCF_001515625.1 Sinocyclocheilus rhinocerous
CCTGGCCTCCCCCTCCTCTTCTCTATCACCTAGCTGTTGTAATTACATCAGCAGATTCGGCACATTCGCGATAGAAAAGTGGCGCTAGCGGCGCTTGGTATTACAACTGTGAAATTACAAACAAAAAATACACATTCTGAGACATGAACTGAAATTACTGAAATTATTTATTAACATTAAATCGTCCTCCTCCCATTTTCACCTCAAAATTATGGGGAAGCTGTGCCTCCCCTGCCTCCCCCGACGAGCCCCCACTGGAATCAATACTACCCAGGAAGTTGTTGGACAGGTTTAGCTTTTGTAGATTAGTCATACCCAAAAATGCATCGTTTTCAATAATGTTGATCTCATTTTGTGCCAACGTAATTTGCTCTAGATCTAAAAAAAAAAAAAAAAAGACTAAATACTGAATTGGACAAAGCAAAAATATGTGATTGGGACAAATCGAAAATCTTAACACCACTAACCTCAAGACCCTTGAATGTGAATTTGTCTGGATCTGGGAAATTGTTATGACCAAAAGAACTGCCAATGTTGTAACTCTTACTGAGAATGAGACCTTAAATAATGATTGCATCAAAAAAACGCTTTGTCATAGGAACTTTAAAGCCATTTCCAGATAGGTCCAATACCATTACGGACATGTTCTTAAACGGGTTTCCACACTTGTCCCATCCTAACCAGTACTCATTCATGTCTTGCAGTGTCACGGAGGCAAGGGTCAGGAGCGTGAAATGTTTACCCTGAAAGCTGAGGAGGTCTTCTTCACAGATGCTCTTCACTTTGTTGTGAGACAGATCCAGAACGTGGAATCTCCTCATATTTAAAAAGAATGATGCCGGCTGGATTCTGTGAATGTTGTTATTGCGTAAGACAAGCATCTGTAGAGACACCAGAGGTTTAAAGACGTCACCAGACAAAACAGAACCATCTAAACTGCACTAAGTGAGAGTGAGATTCTCAAGGTTGGATAATCCATTAAAAGCCCCTGTTTCTGTTTGCAGGAAGCAGTTGTAGTCTAGTTTAAGTAATATTAGATTGGAGAGTCTTCTAAATGTGTTGTTTCTGATCACAAGTCCTGGTGTTTGTTGCTCCACTTTAAGGCCTTTTAGACATTCGAGATGAGAAAAGGATGTTTCGTTGAGTTCAGCAATGCTGTTTAAACTCAGATCCATATGATTTACATGTGTGGGCACCTCTGGCACATGATGAAGACCTCTATCTATGCAGAAGGCAGCATAGTCATTAACTGAACACACCGAGGTGCTTTTCACAACTTCAGTGTTGATGCACAATCCAAAAAGGATCAGTATAAATATATATTCCATTCTGAGAGCTCTGTGGAGGGAAAAAAACATGCATTTTAGTATTAAAATGATTTCGTTTTTTGAGACGTTAATGTTATTTCTATTTAAGTTAATGTACCAAGTATATCTTAATCACTGTTTGATTAACTAGTTCAAGATTCACTGACTTTAAACAAAGCATTTACTGCAACACAGAGAAGTGAAAAGATCGGATACATGCAGCAATCTGAAAGTTGTACTGCGAAGTCATGAATAATAGAGCAATAATTTAGCGTTTTACCGGGTTCGTTCACTAGGCTAATCCAGCGTTTTGGCCTGAAATAATGAGAGAATTTCAATAACGCAATATTAAGACTCGTACAGCGTCAAATTAACAACTATCCGTCCTCTCGCTTCAGTTCCTTCCGAATGAGTTCTTCTTCCTCCTCCTCCTCCTCCTCCTCCTCCTCTCTCTCTCTCTCTCTCTCTCTCTCTCTCTCTCTCTCTCTCT
>NW_015653482.1:233820-238742 GCF_001515625.1 Sinocyclocheilus rhinocerous
CCTGGCCTCCCCCTCCTCTTCTCTATCACCTAGCTGTTGTAATTACATCAGCAGATTCGGCACATTCGCGATAGAAAAGCGGTGCTTTCACGTTATGGTTTTACAACTGTAAAATTACAAACAAAAAATACACATTCTGAGACATGAACTGAAATTAATTGTGAATTTTATTAACATTAAATCGTCCTCCTCCCATTTTCACCTCAAAATTATGGGGAAGCTGTGCCTCCCCTGCCTCCCCCAACGAGCCGCCACTGAACACAATAACAAACACTGTCATGTTAGTTCGGATGCCTGATGTTTGGGAATGCAACTGTGTGAGATTGAATTCAGTAAAACATTGTTTGACACACACTGTTCAGTTCATCACATCTTTATGCTGTTCTTGCTCAGGACATCCTCTATCTTGTGTGACATTTTTTTTTTTTTTAATCTATTTCTATAGTTCTTTTTACCTATTGCTGGAGAAAGAGAGCACATGATACAGACTCCAAACATCACATATTTTCTGCAGTATTATTTGGAATTGTTGTGCTGAGTTGTCTCATCTTGAGTATAGGTAAGAGTCTCTGTATGATCTGATTCCTTATACATTGTTGAAGCTAAATGGTAGGATAAGTATATATGAGCACAGATTTATTAGGTTGATAAGTTTATTACCAATGGTTTTGTTCAAATACATTTTTAAATTCTACAATTACCAAAAATTATAATCAAATACATACAGAAGATGCAAAAAGTTTCATTTTAGGCCTAACTGTGTTTGTTATGTTTGTTTTTTAGTTGATGTCTCAAGGTGTCCCAGTCAAGAGCGGCCAAGCAGGGCTTCCCATGCAACCAAACTCAGTGTGAACACAATTTTTTGCAAAGTACTATTAATTCTAGAAAAATTTAGTTTAATATAAACTATGTGTTAATGAGTTGATAAAGCACATGAGGAGGGGAAAATAAATCTGAAATATATTTCTTGACTGTTACCACAGTCTGTTACTACTTAGACCAACTACAGGAATATCATGTCATCATGTAACATCATGTGACTAAGCCAAAACTGAGACATTTATCTTGTGTAATCAGCAGACCACAGTCATCCCCCACTGTGATAGATTGTATTTGTATACATACCATTAATGCTTGCCTTTCTTCTCTCTCCTTTTTGGTTAGGTTGCAGATACAAGCTCTTTATATTTTGTCTGATTATTTCTATCCTGTCTGATTGTCAACTGTTCCAGTTCATCATCTTATTTATTCCCTCTGAAGGTAACACCTGAATTCTGATCCCTTCATAATTTATGAAACTGATATGCAAAAAGTGGTTTGTAAAAATGCCACTTTCATAAGTTTTTATTCTGTGTAAAAAATAAAAATAAAATACAGTTCAGCCAGTGTCACACCTTGATGTAGAACTTGTAGAATTATATTTTTTACATAAATGTACATACTGAATTAAGTCATTAAGTATTCCACAAGAAAACCACCTCTAGACTCTCTTTTCAGTGATTTGAACATTTATGTTTAAGAACTTTTGAGCAATTCATATAATGAGTTTTAATGACATATTATTGACTGTTGATTTGTTTGAATGGGAAAATAATGGACTGTTATTCTCTTCTTTTAGAAATTTTTGTTGTGGTAGTTGTTCAGCCACTACTGCTTATCTCTATACCACTTTTACCTCGCCTGCAAGCAGAATTCAAATGTAAGTACATGCTGCAATAAATTCTTATTCTTGTATTTGTATAGGTGTGGAAAGAGTAAATCACATAATGTTCCTGTATGCATACATTTGTGAGGATTTAATGAATAGAAATACAACCTGTATAATGTTTACTTAAGTCGATATGAAACAGAAGTTGCTGTCCAATTTACAACCAAACTCTGATGTATTTGATTGAAACTACTAAGAAAAAGAAAAACTGGATGTGACTTTATTTTATCCACTGGTTGTTGATTGTATTCTGAAAAGTGAGCAGTGTTTACCAGAATAAAGGCAAATATGTAAAAAAAAAAAAAAAACACACAAAGACACACAAGAATAAATTGAGCACAATAAGACCAAAAACACGTCTTAAAGGGAAAGTTCACCCAAATATGAAAATTACCCCTTGATTTACTCACCCTCAAACCATCCTAAGTGTTTATGACTTTCCTCTTTCAGACGAATACAATCAGAGTTATATTAAAAAATGTACTGGCTCTTCCGAGATTTATAATGGCAGTGAATGGTGGTACAGATTTTGAAGCCCAATAAAGTGCGTCTATCCATCATAAACCATAATCTCATAATCTCCTCCAATAACTGTCGTACGCGTCTACACGAGAGAGTGGCGTTCCAGCGGATGACGTAGGACGTAGGCGTACCGTAAGCTCCGGTGAGAATATGCTAATCTCTCGAGAACCAAGTTTTGTTTACAGCAAAGGAAAACCCGTCTCTCTTGGCTCATATCGAAAATCCTTCCACATTTTTCTTTACAAATCCTCATTTTGTACTTCTAATTCATGTTTTGTTTTGCTCTCTCCTCTGCGCATCCACATTCGTCACTTTACTTGTCTGTCACCGTGTTTGCCTACGTCCAACATTATCTGCTGGACGTCACTCTCTCGTGAACGCGCGCAAGACAGTTAGCGGAAAAATATGCATATTTGTATTACCCAAATGCATCGAGAGGCCTTTATTCACACCCCAGTGGATGGACGCACTTTATTTTGCTTCAAAATCTGGACCACTACCCAGTGCCATTATAAAGATTGGAGGAGCTTCATGGGATAATTTTCATTTTTGGATGAACTATCCCTTTAAGAACATTAATTAGATCAATTTTGATTTCATGCCGACTCTAAATTGATTTGTATCAGACCTGAGATCAGTTTTATTATGTGACATGTGAAATTTTAATGAATGCTGATGACCATCTTTACATTCACAGTTCTCCGCCATAGATGGATAACATTATTGTGGATAATAACAATAACACTCCTGGATATCATCCTATTGACTTATTTTCTTCTAGCCATATTGGCAAGAGAGAGAGGTATATGTTGCCTTTACTTTTAGTCATTTTTCATATAAAAACATTCTTTAAAAAACATATATAAAGTTGTTGTGGGACAGCTCGGGGCTGTTTCATAAAACAAGTTTACCAAATAAGCTAAGTTTATTTCAGTTAGTCTGACTTCTTGTCAGTTGATTTGGTTCAAAATAAGTCAGACTAACTGAAATAACCCTGGCTTATTTGGTAAACTTGTTTTATGAAACAGCCCCCTGATGTAAGAACTAATTATTGTTGTTGTTGTTGCTATTATTATTATTATTATCTTGGCCTGGGACAACGATTAATGTATATTTTCTAGAGCCAACAGGACATTTTTCTACTTAGTGATAAGTGGTATCCCACATAACAGCTAATAATTTGACATATCTTTAGAGTCCACATAAAATGTTTTTGTTTTTGTAAGACATGTTGAGCTGATCAAAATTTCTTGATTTTAATTAACAGAGTACTTGGAATGGACCTGTGTCATTTTATTTATAGAAGTTCTGAAGATGATAGTGGTCTTTAAAGAAAATGTGCAAGGTATTATCCATCACTGACTTAAATGTTTGCTATGTCCTTTATTACCCCATACTGTAATTATAAAAGAGCATACAAATATGGTGCTAAGAAGTAGAAAGTATTGGTATGTCTTACATATGCAAATAAAAAAATAAAGCACTAACACTGTGCTGTTTGTAATTATAATGCATAAATAGTTATATTATTGGTTAATTAATACATAGATATACCACATAAACAATCTGTCATAAAAGCACATTTGTGTTCATTGAAGTAGGAGTACACAACCAATTTACAAAACTAAAGCTAACTTTACCATACAAATGTAGTCTGTGTAGTTTGTGTTTTAACAGAGGCAGAATGTTCAGTAGTCGAGAGACGAAGACAACAGACTGAGGCAAGCCAACAAGGATCAAATGCATGTAATTGCTAACTGCTAAATCCTAATACAAATCCTAATAATTTTTTCCCATGATTTACTGTAAGCTTTGTTGTATTTATGCTATTTGACATAAATCCAATTTGACAGTATTGCATAGAAAAGAGATCTGCATAATTAAAGCAACTATTTGATTGTTTGCTTGTTTTGTGTGTGTGCGTGTGTGTGTGTGTGTGTGTGTGTGTTATAGTGTCTCTCTGTAATGAAATCATGTTCATGTTTGGAGCAGTTGGTCTTGTTTTGTTGAACTCTGTTACACTGACAGCAGAACTGATCCTGAAAGCACGTAAGTGAATATCTATAATTTCTGCAAATAACTGTATATTTGTCTGTACGTGTGTGCATATAATTGTTTATATATAATTATGTGTGTGTGTGTGTAGCATCACACCATTTTTACACAAAAGACCTCGCTGAAAATAAACAGAGCCCAGCAGGGTTACATTATGCAAATACTAAAAATGTACCGTTTTGCTTTCAAATGTCCCATGCATCTTTCTATTCAATGTTATTCTTTCATTTTGATTCTTAGGGAATGGTGAGCGTGTCATGAAGGATCTAAGAGTCGTTGTCTTCCCTTCTGAATGTGTTTTTGCTTTGTATTGGCTGGTTTTACAAATGCATGCTTTCTGTAAGTTTCTTTTCAAATCTTTTTTTTATTTTTTATTAATGGACTTTATTACACAACACAATACAGAAGTGACAGTATTGGCAGGGAGAGAGGGATTACATTTATTGTCAAAGGAGAGAGACTTGTATGACTGTCCAATGTCCCAGCAGTGAACATTATAACATTATAAATAATGACTCAAACTCAGGAATGTTAGTATGAGTCATGAGCATGCATTTATTTTTATTTTTTTGAAAGTTTGGTGCCAGTAAACTGCAAAATACACATTATATATATATATATATATATATATATATAT
>NW_015653482.1:239106-240767 GCF_001515625.1 Sinocyclocheilus rhinocerous
ATATAAATTGAATAATGATATATTAGTATTAGCCCAGTATTGTATTTGCCTGAAATGAGCTGTTGAGTCACTGATATATTTGCAAATATCTATAATGCTGATTTGCAACAGATTCAGTGATTGAAATGAAGGAGGTTAAACTCTGGTAAAACATATAAATGCATCAAATTAAAAGTGTCCAGTAGGGGGAGCCAGCGTTATTTAAGTTTGGCCTTTTATTCAGTAATTCTAATTTTGCTAAATCAGTTAACATTTTTAAACAACTTAGTCTCTCTTATCTCTCCTGTCACATAGGGAGGATTGTTACATCTGGGTAAGTTCAGATTTTTAATAAATGTCAGGGTAATGTAATAATTGCATATGATGTGTCAGCTGATCATCAATATAAGGTTTGATCTTTGCGTGTAGTAGAGATGTGTAGTTGCCAAATAGCAATGTCTTGTTTTTAACAAAGAACACAGAATCATGAAATGGAGAATCCGACTGATCCTGATGTTTCACAGACACAGATATGAGAAACCGACTCATCTATATTTATCCTGTACTCTGACTGCTCTATCTGTCTGCAAAAGAGGAGTTCCTCTGGAGTAAAAAAAACCCAACAAACTGAGACTGAAAACTAAATTGTAAAGCAGACGGTCTGGTGATATTCTGTTACAAATAACTTGAATAGTTTTGTATTGGTTGCCAAATCATTTCAAAAGTAAAACATGCTGTATTTTTGTGGCAGTATTAGGTTTCTTCTAATAATTCTTATAAATAAAAAGTTTTGTTTTTTTTCATAAACAGAGGTACAGCTCTTATGCACAGCAGTGCCTTGCAAAATTATTCATACCCACTGAACTTTTCCACATTTTGTCACATTACAACCACAAACAAAAATGTATTTTATTGGGATTTTATGTGATGGACTATCACAAAGTGACACATAATTGTGAATTGGAAGGAAAATGATAAACGGTGTCCAAATTATTTTACAAATAAATACCTGAAAAGTGTGAAAATTATCACAAAAAAAAAAACCAGCTGTGGATCATCCAGGTAACAACACAGTATTAAGAATCAAGCGTATGTAAACTTTTGAACGGGGTCATTTTTATAAATTCAACTACTATTTTCTCTTGTGGACTATATGTAAACGTCTTTTATGTGAAATATCTTATTCAGGTCAATACTAAATAAAAAACAACATGCATGTGGTATGATCCCTCCTATCTTGGTGAAATATTTAGGCCTAACATTTTGCAGATACTGCAGAGTGTATGTAAAATTTTGACCTGAACTGTAACTACTGAAGAACTGTGCTCTCTCCCACCGGAACACTGTGAGGCAAGGGAGGTGGACTCAAAATGTTCAAAAACTGAAAACGCTTTTTTTTTTCTTTTTTTTTTTTTTTTGCTCTGTTTGCATTTGTATTGTTTTACTTACACAATTATTTTAAAGGGGTCCTATTATGCTTTTTTTTTACTTTTTCAACTTTAGTTAGTCTGTAATGTTGCTGTTTGAGCATAAAAAAGATCTGCAAAGTTACAAAGCTCAAAGTCCACTTTAAAAGCAGATATTTTATTTAACAGAAATCACTTTTCAAAAACTACAATGAACGACTCGTTGGGACTACAACGCATATTTTCCGGGATTTGTGATATCACAAATATCGACGA
>NW_015653482.1:243260-248155 GCF_001515625.1 Sinocyclocheilus rhinocerous
ATATAAATTGAATAATGATATATTAGTATTAGCCCAGTATTGTATTTGCCTGAAATGAGCTGTTGAGTCACTGATATATTTGCAAATATCTATAATGCTGATTTGCAACAGATTCAGTGATTGAAATGAAGGAGGTTAAACTCTGGTAAAACATATAAATGCATCAAATTAAAAGTGTCCAGTAGGGGGAGCCAGCGTTATTTAAGTTTGGCCTTTTATTCAGTAATTCTAATTTTGCTAAATCAGTTATTAACATTTTTAAACAACTTAGTCTCTCTTATCTCTCCTGTCACATAGGGAGGATTGTTACATCTGGGTAAGTTCAGATTTTTAATAAATGTCAGGGTAATGTAATAATTGCATATGATGTGTCAGCTGATCATCAATATAAGGTTTGATCTTTGCGTGTAGTAGAGATGTGTAGTTGCCAAATAGCAATGTCTTGTTTTTAACAAAGAACACAGAATCATGAAATGGAGAATCCGACTGATCCTGATGTTTCACAGACACAGATATGAGAAACCGACTCATCTATATTTATCCTGTACTCTGACTGCTCTATCTGTCTGCAAAAGAGGAGTTCCTCTGGAGTAAAAAAACCCCCAACAAACTGAGACTGAAAACTAAATTGTAAAGCTGACGGTCTGGTGATATTCTGTTACAAATAACTTGAATAGTTTTGTATTGGTTGCCAAATCATTTCAAAAGTAAAACATGCTGTATTTTTGTGGCAGTATTAGGTTTCTTCTAATAATTCTTATAAATAAAAAGTTTTGTTTTTTTTCATAAACAGAGGTACAGCTCTTATGCACAGCAGTGCCTTGCAAAATTATTCATACCCACTGAACTTTTCCACATTTTGTCACATTACAACCACAAACAAAAATGTATTTTATTGGGATTTTATGTGATGGACTATCACAAAGTGACACATAATTGTGAATTGGAAGGAAAATGATAAACGGTGTCCAAATTATTTTACAAATAAATACCTGAAAAGTGTGAAAATTATCACAAAAAAAAAAACCAGCTGTGGATCATCCAGGTAACAACACAGTATTAAGAATCAAGCGTATGTAAACTTTTGAACGGGGTCATTTTTATAAATTCAACTACTATTTTCTCTTGTGGACTATATGTAAACGTCTTTTATGTGAAATATCTTATTCAGGTCAATACTAAATAAAAAACAACATGCATGTGGTATGATCCCTCCTATCTTGGTGAAATATTTAGGCCTAACATTTTGCAGATACTGCAGAGTGTATGTAAAATTTTGACCTGAACTGTAACTACTGAAGAACTGTGCTCTCTCCCACCGGAACACTGTGAGGCAAGGGAGGTGGACTCAAAATGTTCAAAAACTGAAAACGCTTTTTTTTTTCTTTTTTTTTTTTTTTTGTTTTTTTTGCTTTTTTTTTATTTGTTGTGATTTTTTTTTTAATGCTTTCTTATGATAATTTTGGGAAACGTAGCCCTGTTTGAATGCACTGTCAGCAGTGAGTGAATGCTCTCTGTGATTGATTGGTTCTGTCTTGCAACATTTGCGTGTGTTCAGATGAGCAGGAAAATAGTTCTATCCTACACAATTACTGGCTAACAAAGGTTATTCGTCCAATTCAATGCATATTGTACGCAGTATTATTATTATTTTTGTTAAATAAACAAAACCACTGGTAAATAAAACGCACCTTAGTATCGATATTTTTTGTTTTGTCGATACTTCGGATCGATACGCCCATCCCTACTGTTCATGCCAGACTGGGGAGAGAGGTGTTGTAATAATGTAAAATATGTGAAAAATAATGTGTTTTCGAACAACCTAGTATGAGAGCCTGTTCTAGTACACCCCCAAAACAAAATCAAGACTTTGTAAAAGAGCATAATAGGACCCCTTTAAGTATATAACTCATTGGATAGGTTTGTGCCATCTAGTGGTTAAGAAAAAATACGTCGATATCTGAGATATGGTGGCTGCACTTTAGTGGGCCAGTTTAAATGACTTTTTATTTGAAACGTGCATACTTTTATGAGAGAAACAGACAGAAAACAATCATGCAAACAGGAAACAGCAGGAGAAGTAGGAGTGCCACCATACCATTTCTCGGTGTGACGAAACTATCGAATTTGACATTTGCCCAGCTTGTTTCTTCTGTGGATTCTGATATAGGCCTATCCCGTCTCCTCATCTTGATGTGAGCAAGTTGGATTCAGTGCAAGCATAAAATATATACTGACATTAGTGTGCGTAACTGCACTGCAAACTTTGATCATAGTTATTCTATAGTATTTTGAGTGTCTAATATTATGTGCAATTAATACACCAGGTGTTTGAAAAGGCCATTCCAATCCCTTTTTGCATGAATATATTATTACGTATGGTAGATAGGCAGTATTTCATTGATAAATAGATTTTAAAGCTAGTATTTTATTATGGCTTCTTCTGTGTTTATTTGGTTGTCTATTCTATACCATGAAAGAAACAAACAATGAGATTAAAATGATCCGAACCTGTTCGTGTGATACAGCGCGTCTGCGTGGCAATCACTTATGAAATGCTAATAGGCTACATGAAAGACGCATTGTAAGTCAAAGTTTGTATGTTTGTGCAATTGATTTTATGTGTGTTTAGCCAACAGTGCGATGTTGGGCCGGCAGAAGATTTTGTTGTGGCAATTTCTGATTAAAAAAGCGAAACTACAAGGACGTCTTCAGACGTGAATCTTCTATTCTCGTATGAAAACCTGCTGATAAAAAGTCAAATCAAATCAAATTTTTATACATAATGTCAACTGGGTGTATTTTTATGTCTGCACTTCTGCTATTCGCTGATGGTACGTAGCCTATTATCAATGTACTTGAAAGTAGCATTTGCGTTTTTCTTCCTCATTTTATACATTAATCAGATTGTGTATTCATAGGCTTCATTGTGCACGGTCCCGCTGGCCCTCTGGTTGCTCCTCTGGGATCTTCAGTGGTTTTGCTCTGTTATGTTGATGAACTCTTACTAATGGAGGATCTGGAGGTGGAATGGAGAAGAACAGACTCAGAGACTCTGGTTCATCTGTATCAAGATGGTGAGAGTCGACCAGAGGCCCAGCAGCAGGAATATCATGATAGAGCTCATTTCTTTACTGATCAGATTCAACAGGGAAACTTCTCCCTCCGTCTGGACAATCTGAGAGCTGAAGATGAGGGACGATACACATGTACAGTTTACAGTCAGCAGGATTCTGGTGAAACTGTGGTTCAAATAAAAGATGCTGGTGAGTAAAAACCTAATTTTGTTAATCATGAAAATATTTTAAGCTCCTATTTCAGTTTTATTCTATTTTATTCTTTCAGAGCGTTTGCTAGTATCAGGATCAGGTGAGTCTGTAACTGCGTCTGTGGGTGAGGGCGTCACTCTGAGCTGCTCTGTAGACTCTCACATCAAACCTGAACACATTGAGGTTTCATGGCTAAGGACAGATGGAGATATTCTGGTTCTGCTCTTCCAAAAGAATGAGACTTTACCAGATTCATCAGATGAACAATACAGAGACAGAGTTGAGTTCTTCACTGCTGAAATCCCCAAAGGAAACTTCTCTCTCAGACTGAAGAGTGTCAGAACTGAGGATAAAGGAGTTTACATGTGTTTAGTGTTTGCTGGAGATCTTTCAGCCAATGCAACTGTAGTACTGGAGCAATTTGGTGAGTCGAAAAACATAGCAAAAAATAAGGAAGTCTCTATACTAAGTGCAAATAGCCAACCGTTCCCATTCAGTGGCTGGGAATGGGCACTGTAGGTCCACTGATAGGAAGTAGGACAGGAGAGAATGGTATAATCCAGTGGTATTCGTGCCAAAAAAGCATAAAAAGCATTTGATTTATATCTTATGCCTTGTGAGGATTTAATGGAAAAACTTGGTAATGCTAAGCTTATCAATACCATCGATCTAAGTAAAGGGTACTGACATGTGTCTGTGGACCTAGAGTCGTGAGAGATGACAGCTTTCCATATGCCGAGGGGTCTGATGCATTGAATCAAGAGCAGCATGAAATCAATGATAAATCATGCAAATTATGAATTACACTGCAAAGCTGATGTGATTTAGACCTTATTTCAGACATTCCTGGCAAAAACAATCAAGAAAAACTAGTAAAATGTACCTCCAAGGTTCCATTAAATATCTGACAGAATTTTGAGTAAAATAATGCCACGAAATGTCTATATGTTTAAAAACATATATGTCTATATGTCTTACATTTAATAGTAGTTATGTACATTGTTTTTGCTCCGTGTCTAAATAATTGTTACACTAAAATGAATAAAAATAAAATAACAAAATAACAAAACATTAGGCTACACAAATTTTGACAAGATTGTAATGCATATTGTGTTGTAAAAAGAAAAGCTCACTTGTAAAAAGTCACTTTGAATAAAAGCGTCTATATTTTAGCAAAACATAGCCCACAACACCAATCTTCATTTAACAAGAAACAACAAAAAGGAAAAACAGTGGACAAAAACTCAAATCTTCATGATCAAGATTTTATCATAGCTCTGTCTAACCTTCTTGTCATTGGCTATTATTACTAATTCTGCCCACCATTGCTCAGATATAGGCTATTTAGCTGCAATATGAATAGAATATTCCATTGATATTTTGTGTGAAAAACATCTATCTCTATTTATTTACACAGTTTATTTGAAAGATGCTATACTGTATTTGTTTATACTCTTGCAAAAAGCATCTACCCTTTTTGTACATTTAGTTTAAATAGGGTCATTCCGTGTCAATTCAACCAAATTTCTCCTGCTTAAGTGTTTGTGTTACGGTCTCTCTAAGGAAGGTGCAGAAGACAAAGGATAATCCACAACGAAAAGTCTCAAGCCCTATTCGCACGGGATT
>NW_015653482.1:250157-260273 GCF_001515625.1 Sinocyclocheilus rhinocerous
GCCTTATAGATAACCTTAAGACTAACATATTGATACTAACACCCAAAAAACTTTAATTTTGATTTCATGGGACTTTAACTAATAATGACTAACCAGCAAATTAATCAAAAACCATGGAAACTAATAGAGGAGGGGACTCAGGGTAATGTGGAGGCAGAAACAGAACCAAAACAGAACATAACCATGACAGTTTGATTTTGCTAACATTTTGTTTAACTATTGGCATATAGCCTAATCTAACAACGATTGCTAAAGTCAACAGATTTTACCAACAGACCTACTAATCTCTGTGTAAAAGTAACATAATGATGCTGCAAAATCCGTGTATCATTCGATCATTCGTTTTTTGATTTAATATTGAAAGTAGAAAAATGAGAAAACGGCTCCTTTTTCATTTCTACTTCAGTCTGTGTGCATTGAATTTATTTAATACACGAGTTTCACAATTTGAGTTGAATTACTGAAATAAATGAACTTTTCCACGACATTCTAATTTATTGAGATGCACCTGTATATAAAATATGTAATTTTTTCATAATTATTCCCCAGTAGGAAACGATGACCTATTATCAAATTGATTCAGTGCAGATGTAAATGTTATCCCTGATGTTTGTGTTTCACAGGTTTCTCTTCTTGGCACATAGCTGTGTTTTTTTTCTGTTTTGCTGCTGGATTTTGAGCTGTGCTTCTGCTCTGCTCTCTGATCTACTGCAGATCAAATAACACAGGTGTGTTTGGAAGAGAATTGTTCTCACTTGTGGTACTTGACTCTGTATGTGTATCTGTAAGTGTCTCATTTAACTGGGATTGTTTTACATCTTCCAGTCACCAGCAGAACAATCAGGAATCTTCAGCTTTCTCTGGTCTTTTATCCAAACATCTGTATGTTCTTTGCCTTTATCTTCTGGGTTCTTACTGAAGGTGAGTGCAGTACAGTAGTTTAGCATTTTAGATATTGTAATTATGTACAGAACAATATTAAGAATATGACAGATTTTCTAAGTGTTGTAATGTAGTGCTAATTTTTCATGATGAGAAGACAGTTTTTTGTCTCATGTCATCTAATACCCATCATTTAATATTCTGTTCCAGAACTTCTGAATGAGACCATCACTTGCTGTGCTCTTAATATTCTGAGGTCTTTAATGTTGATTTGGGCTTTGTCTTATTTAAATTATCTTCAAGGTATGTTTACAATCTAAATATTTTATTTTTTTCAATGAGAAATATATTGATGATGACATTTTAACACTTGACATATTTTAAGAGATTAATGCTGTTAGTTAAATACATGATGTAAAATATTGAAATGTGGCTAAGAGTTCTATGCCTAACTCAAGCTGAACACATGGAGACAACACATTTTTAAAATCGAGGAATTCAGGGTGACTCGCGACCATGCTTTAATATTTGATATGTTGGGAATAAGAATATTTAAAATTTGTCTGTTTGCCAACAGAGGGGGATACAATTTACTCAAGCAGGACAGAACTAACAAACATTGTTGAGCTTTATAATAAAATATTAATTGGGTGTAATGTTGTGTGCTTACAGACAACCTTAAAACATGGATCAAGTTTTCAAGTAGAAAAAGAGAATTAGCTGTTTTCACAGTCGTTGTTTATTCAGGTGGGTAAATCCGAATTTTGCACAGCAGAAGTCATGGACATTATTCTCACATTAAAAGCAATTAAAAGCATTTCACAAATTTAAATGATATCTGTCTGCTTGTAGGGCATTTTTTCCACATTACTCCATTAAAGATAGATAGATAGATAGATAGATAGATAGATAGATAGATAGATAGATTGATTGATTGATTGATTGATTGATTATAACACCTGAAAGGCAGACTCTGCCAGGTTGAAATGATAAAATGACCAGCAAAAAAAAAACATAAACCATCTCATTTTTTGAAAATTAATTGACAAATCATTTTCACAACAATATTGGGGCTAGACTGTCAATATTAAATTGAAAAAGCAAATATTTAAATTAAAATGTAAAGTTTAGTTTCCATTTCATTTTCTTTATTTTACAATTTCATTTTCAAAGCCATCCAGTATGTAACTTCTATGATAATCAGTAGGTGGGCCTCACTGTTTAAAAGAGGTAGAGAGTCTGAGGAGGTGCACAACAGCATTTACATTTATGCATTTACCAGATGCTTTTATCAAAAGTGACTTACATTTCATTATGTGAGTTGTACATTTGATCGGTTTATGCTTTCCGTGGGAATCAAACTTGACATCAGCATTGCTAGCCATACTCTACAGTTTGAGCTACAAGAATAAATAAATGGGCTATGTGATAGTTGGACTGGAACTATAATTAATGTTGACAAGTATTAGGTGTTTAAACAGGATTCAAACATACTGCATGAGCAGCACATTTTAGAGCCCATAATAACTTAATAAGTTTTTACGTAGGACTTTGATTTTTTATTTGTGTCATGGTTATTGCTTTAGCATTGAGAAGGAAATCTTTTTCACATACTTTTTTAATATTTGCAGTTTTTTTTTTTTTTTGCATTGCCATTGTGAACATTTAAAATCATAATCAAATCACTTCTGTTTTTACTTTTGACACATAATTTGGGGACATTTTTCAATAAGGAAATGGTTAATCTGCTTTTCATTACTTCATATAAAATGGGCACAGTCTGCCTTTCATACCATTTAATGTGCTTTAATAATAACAATGGGGGTGAGAATTTAAAATATGGGGGGGAAAATTCATCATTCTGAAATAAGATTAGGTACTTTTGCAGTTTTTGCGTAATTTCATGTAGTGCTGCTTTTTCATGAGGTGATCTCCACATACATTAGAACATCCTTATTTAATCAAAACGACAAATTGTTTGACAAACATTGCACAATTCACTCATTCTTAAGGTCTATCATTTTCTTGCAGTTACACTTGTCATTTTTATATTTTTTTATTTACTGTTTTGGCATTTAATTTTGATCTGTTCTTCTGGCAGTTTTTTTGATAGATGCCTGGATAAAGGCTGCAAATAAGAAATCTGCATGGCGCATAATTTTTGGAATGTTCTATGGATGTGTTGTGCTGTTCTCTTTCATTTTGAGTAGAGGTAAGAGTTTTTGAATTATTTGTTTTCACAAGTTGGTATAGCTTATTTATAAGTGTCAGGCTGAGTAAAAAAACAAAAGCTCCAGAAGGCTGAGAAAAAAAGAGAGTGCAGGAAAAAGAGAAACAGCAAAGAGAACAAAAGTTAAGGAAAGGGAGTGAGCATATAGTTTACATATACTGTAAAAAAAAATCTGTGACATTTACGGTAAAATACCGGCAGCTGTGGTTGCCAGAACTTCATCGTAAAAAGTATGGTAGCAACATTTTAGGTTTTACAGACTTAACTTAAATTCACAATAAAATACCGTATTTCATTAACTGATGTAATGTTAATAAACCAACATATTGAAGTACTAATATCTATTTTGAACCATTGTAATGTACTGATAACCACCAAAAACTGGTGGTGATGAGAAAGTCACACAATGAACCAAAGCTCATCACAAACAGCTTTTATATGAGCTGAGAAGGACAATACTTATATATAGAAGGTGCACAGTGTCATTCACAGTAACACTAAACCCCATCATGGTGACACACATGATACTGAAATAATGCAATAAACATTAATTTAACAAGATTAGATGTAAGATTAAACCCTAGTGTACACAACTGATAAGAAAAACCTCAAATATGAAGTGTCATGCAAGGAATTCTGGGAGTGTCAATTTACGGTTTTTCTCCATAAATTATACAATGACTTTTTGTTTTTCACTTCCAAAAAACGTATTTTTAACAATATTTTACTGGAAAATCACATTAAATGTAATTACATTTATTCACAGAATATAGTATGGAAACTTACTGTTAACCAGTTAACAGGTTTTTACTGTAGCATTTTTACAGTCTTTTACTGTTAAAATCACAATAATTTTTTACAGTGTACATTTTGATCTTTTCTTTGACCATTTGAAGCTAAAGCTCACACATTTAACCAGCAAACCAGCAAACAAATGTTATCCTTACTGTTGTGATGAGCAACATGGTCCTTTTCATAGTTGGAGTTCTGTTATATGAGAAAAGATGTGATGAGCATCCGTTCATTTTTTAATTTTAATTTTTTAAGGTTTTATCAGGATGCACGTGAAGTGGGTCTGGTTATATTTCCTGTCTCTGGCACAATTCCTCCTACTGTTTTCCTCATTTGGACTTCCCAGTCCAGGTAAGTTGCACCTGAGTACAGTTCCCTTCACGCTTAGATTATTAAATACAGTAATATGAATACAGTAATGAGCAATACTTACAAAAACTACATTAATGACACGAATGAAGCAACTGAAAATAGACTCTTTATTTGATTCTAACATGTATGTTGTCTTTTGAGCAATCATGACATTATGTACTATTATCTTGTTTGAATTGAAAATTGACCTGTAATCTTGTTTTAGCTTTTCTAGCTGCGCCAATGGTTCAGGCAATACTGCTTATGTGTATGCGAAGTAAGTGCATGTTATTGCGAATGTGTAGTTAAATTCAGTAATATTAAAAGTAAAAAAATTGTGATTTATGAATGTTATGCTGTTGGATAATATTTGCTCAACAGTGATTTACAAATGTTCAATTCATCTATCAAATCTGAGATTAGTTGTATTATGTGGACTGTGATGGTTTGTATTTTCCACAGCTAGCTTCTGGAAATTAGTGATAACATTATATAGCATCCTAGTGGTCTATGTTCATGTACGCATATTTGGAAGAGAGAAAGGTATGCTATACTTACCTTTTTTGTCACACTATAGTTTGGGGAACAATTCTCACTATTAACTAACTATTAACTATGACTGTTGCCTCAATAAACTCATAATTTGCTGCTTATTAATAGTTAGTAGTTGGTAAGTTTAGGTATGGGGTGGATTAAGGGATCAATATGCTAGTAATATTCATGCTAATAAGCAACTAGTTAATAGTGAGAACTGGTCCCTAAAGTGTTATCAATTTATCTGTTTATTTATTTTGAATAAAGGGAATCATGGAAAAGTTAAATATGTTGTGGTGAACAGAAATAAATTCTTTTTAATTGACAGAATGCTTGCAGTGGACCTTTATGGTTGTATTTCTTGAAGTTCTGAGGATCATGGTGGCCTTTGAAGACCGAGATTATGTTATTGGTAATATCCATCATAATGCATGTCCTTTATAACCACACTCTGTAATTATAAAAGAGCATACTATGGTGTTATGAAAGTCAGAAATGAGATAACTGTTATACATTTTACAAGTTATATATAAAATATAATGAAAGCAAAATGTATGAATCAAATTTCTGCAAGTTTAATATTAAGCATACATTTTAGAATTTTTTTTTTTTATCACATGAGCAAGACTGAGGATTAACTGAATATACACATGGATCTCATTAGTAATTATTCTTTAATTCTTTGATAATTAATTCTTATTTTAGTTACCCAGACAATGTTTTGCACTTTCTATACTGCACACACTGTCACCTTTGTTGGCCAAAAGAAGTGCTACTGAAATGTCATCATATCACGTAAATGTAATTATAAACTCTGAAATATATCCTAACCAAATTCATGCCTTGATGCTTCAAATATTTTCACCATATTTTTTCAACAATCAATTTTTTTACACTTAATGTTTGATGTAGCAGGCACAGTATAGTGTCATATTATCAGTAATTGAACATGTTATTTGTTCTTTTGACCTTTGAATGTGATTTCACTTTTGTTTTTACACAGAGGCAGAACATTCAGAAGCACAGAGACAACAACAGACCGAGACGAGCCAAGAAGGATCAAATGCATGTAATTACTGACTGCTGACAATATGAATCACTTTATTTCTACATTTCTTGATTTACCCAATATTTATTAAAAAACCCTCTTAAGTCTGTTAAAGCAATAGAATATAAATACAATTCTATAGTAGAACAGAGAAAAGAAATCTACTAAAATTAACATACAGTGGTAACAATTGTTTAATGTATTAGTGCAACTATTTGATTTGTTTGTTGTGTGTGTGTGTGTGTGTGTGTGTGTGTGTGTGTGTGTGTGTGTGTGTGTGTGTGTGTGTGGGAGTGTCTCTCTGTCATAAAATCATGTTCATGTTTGGAGCAGTTGGTCTTGTTTTGTTGAACTCTGGTTCACTGACAGCAGAACTGATCCTGAAAGCACGTGAGTGATTGTAATATTTTTAAATCACACAGAGTTATCTAATCTAACACACTGTAATACACTGTGTCTTTAGGAAATATACACAACAAATTATAGTGCAATTACTAAACATTGCTTGACCTTTTTGTTTTCCAATGCCTTAATTTTCCTGTTTTCATATGTAGTATTTTAATTGTAATTCTTAGGAAATGGTGAGCATGTCGTGAAGGATCTGAGAGTCATAGTGTTTCTCTCTGAATGTGTTTTTGTCTTATATTGGATGATTTTACAAATATGTGCTTTCCGTAAGTATCTTCTAACATATTTTTAAAAGAGACTCAGTTGATTAAATCAATCTGACTGTCAAATGTATGACTCGATGAATATTAACAGCATAAATAATGAGCCAGACTCATGTATTTTCGTGAAATCTGTGTTCGGTTTATTAAAAAGTTATATGGCTCAGTAACAAACAGTCAAAAAATTTATCCAAACAGGTACTTAAAAGAGCTAAAGACAGGAACCAACAATATTTATAGTACACAATGCCAAGTTTAAAGTGTAAATTAGTGTATACAGTGTGCTACAGATATCACTTTACGCTCATGCTTTTAACCCTCGGCAAAGGTGTTTCACACTAACTTTAAGCAGGGTTACCACCACATTTTTCTGTCTTTAAAACTGATATATTAAATGCATTATGTTAACTAAAAAAATATTTCATTAGTCACAAAAAATGTTATTCAAATGACCGCCCTAATAAATTTTATTATTATTAGGATACTTTATGAAAACAAGTGGGCCATTTTAGATGCATGTCAAAATATCTAAATTGTGCATACAGTGTAAACACAACCTGATTTACTCACTGTGGTTTTAATTTTCCTAAAGCTAGTTAACATCCTAATTGTTGATAATATTAAATATTTACATGATTGTAAATGTAACATGTCATGTAAATAATTTTCTTTTCTTTAATGCCTCCTGTCCTATAGTGAAGATTAAGCCTGGGTAAGTGCAGGTTTCTTTCTTTCTTTCAATGCAACTATATATATGAAGCCTATAGTTAGTTTTTAATTATGTTTCCTGTCACAGATTTATATGTAAACAAGGGAACTGACTTCAATGATGCAGATTTCATCTTGGGGTAATGTAATTATTATCATGTTACAATGTTTAGGCTGATCTGCAGTATAAGGTTTTAAAAGATGTGTTCAGTAGTATAGATGCCAGTTTTTCTTTCAAAAACACAGAACACACCAGAGATTTATACAGTACATGGAGAATCTGTCTGCACCTGATTCTGATGTTTCACAGAGACATGAGAAATGAGAAACAGACTCTTCCACACTTTGTTCACCCTGCAAAACCATGAGAACCTCAGCAGTAAAGATCAACAAGCTGAGAGCTAAGCATTTGTTTGGTTGTCTTTCACCAGTTGCAATACTTTGGGGTTTAAGTACCAAGGTGTGTGAAAATGTCAGTCTGTTTGTCTTTATTAAATTCAATATTTTTTAAGTCAGTATGAAAGACCTGAACATATGTAATGTTGGCAGTGATCAGGCATACGGTGTAGCAGACATTATTTACTATTTCAACTAATAGTGGTAAAGTAACACAATTGATTGAACCAAATTTAAATATATGAAAACATATTTATGCAATGTTTAAAATGAACTGGAAATTAAGTGTTCTGTCAGTTATGTGTCTGAATTGCTAGTTTAAGTTTGTGTAACTGCAACAGGGGCGGATTTAGAGATTTGGGGACCCCAGGCAAAATAGATGAATGGGGCCCTATGTATTTGCACACATTTACAAATTTAGCCTTGAGGTTCCTTCTTGTTGTGATGCTTGCTGCTGCATAATGGTGCCCCACAGTTGTGTCCAATGTTTATACATTTTTCATGTACATGTTATAATGGCTTTCTTTCATGTTGTAGACCACAAAATAGCAATTGATTTACAGTTTTCACAAAAACAAAATCAATTATAAAATGATAAACCTCACAATTGGGCCTTTAAACATTTTTTTTTAAAGAAAAGAGATGTGTCTGAAGTATAAATTATGATATTAATTTAAAACGGGGTTATGTGGGTGGATTTTCGCATTGGTCCTAACAAAAACTACAGACTGGATTATTGAAAATGAACATTCATTATCTGCCAGCAGGAGGCACTTTTGGGACATCAGAAATATAGCGGTTTCCCCGGTAACGACTGCAAACAAAGCAGTGCTGCTCATAAACGCTACTTTGTCAGATAGAATGAAAATGCCATTTAAACTTTTCTGAAGACAGTCGGTTCCCTTCATTCATTCACTGAATTAGTGAGAATGAGAAAAGTGTGAAAAAATATAGCCTATATTTAGGAGGAAAGTCCACTGATGACCGTGATGAGTTACCAGTCTAATCTAAACCTCTAATTCTAAACTTTAAAATATGCTTATTTTAACTACAAATTTAAATGAAAATGAAAAAAAATTATGAAAAGGAAATTATACATTTACACACCTAAGGATTATATCAACCAAACAAACTGCGTATGCGTCCTCTACTTGGGTTCTTATGCATAAGTAAGCAGCATTTAAAACAATAAAGATATAATACGCACTGTTGCTCAATATTTAATTAGAGCTTCAGATGCATATTTTCAATTGCTACAAGCAGGATACACGAGAAGTGTGTTCAACTCGGACAAGCAGATGGTTGTCGTGGTGATAAAACACCGTAAAAACCAACTGTTCGCATGTCCGCGCTTAATGCGTATCTTGTAGATGAAAAGCATTTTAGGGGGCCCTTGGCTTTTGGGGGCCCAAGGCGGTTGCCTACCTTTGCCTAATGGGTAAATCCGCCTCTGAACTGTAATAACAATAAATGCTGAGAGTGCTGTCTATTGAAGTCTTCAAGTTCATCATTTCTGAAAAAGAAATCTTTCTGCTTGAGATGTGCCCAGGTTTCAGTAGTTTTACTGGTCAATTTCAGTGAGACCACAATCCAGTTTCTTACTAGGCTACAACTGTTTCTACTTTTGTAAATTTCTGTAGAATGAAATACCATGGTGATATACAATTCAGATTTATTAGCCTCAATCATAATCTAGTCTTAGCTTTGAGCCCCAGTGCAAAAACACTTCAGTCACTCCTGCTGTCCGACCCGATCCTCCGTGGTGATACTGCTTTAAAAAAAAAAGTTGCTGGTAATTTGGATGTAATTCTGATCCATTAAACAGTTCTGAATAATTCTTTGACAGTTTTTTTCCTCTGGTATTTCACTTTTTTTTTTATTCTTTCAGAGCATTTGATAGTATCAGGATCTGATTGTCTATGTCTGTGGGTGAGGATGTCACTCTGTAGACAAACTGCTCTGTAGACTCTCAGATGCAAGCTGAATTCAATTCAATTCAAATTTATTTGTATAGCGCTTTTCACAATACACATTGTTTCAAAGCAGCTTTACAGAAAATGCATGTGTCTACATTACAAAGCAAAAGTGAATGTGTCCAAGTAATGTTCATTTCACAAATGAACAGTTCAAGATAATAGAATCATACAGCTTGCTAACATGAATTAATTTCAGGCAGAAGCTTATTAATGCGATTATTACAAGTGTGATCATAATGATTACAATATAGAGACATTTTGCCAGCTGTGTCACCTGCCAGGGGTCCTCGCAGGGGTCAGTATAATCTCTTCACAGGTGTTGGGGTCATCTGAAGTTTTTCTATGAGGCTGGATCCACGCTGGAGCTGGTGTAATCTCTAGATACCTCGATACCCTGGGCATCCCAGGGTAGGAACAGAAAGGCAGATAGAAATTAATTAGCGGAGCTGCTGTTCATAACGATTCAAGCAAAAAAACATATGTTTGTGACTTTTATCTGATCTAACTGGGAACAAGGGTGAGATTGAGATT
>NW_015653482.1:260487-266390 GCF_001515625.1 Sinocyclocheilus rhinocerous
TCCTTTAGTGGACTTAGATATCCTAGGTACTACTAAAAGTCCAGAGTTTTGTGACCTTAAAGAGCGTGATGGATTATAGGGCATAAGAAGATCAGTTACAAATAAAGTGGATTTACAGCCTAAATATATGTGTATTTATATATACAGCATACGCAAAGATTGCTGTAAGGGTCTTTTAATTGCTAAAGCTTCAGCAAGTTCATGCTATGAGCAATATCTAGCCTAGTCTTTGCTATGAGATACGGGGTATTTCTTCAGATGAGCGCTGCCACCTGTAGGTTCTGTGTGAACATTACTCGTGCAGCAGCTTTGAAGCATGAGGGCTTCACCAGAGATGGTTGGCTCCCCCCACATTTGTCACGGGTCACCTGGGGTCTCAACAAGAGCAAGAAGTGCTATCGGTTCTTGTTCCAATAGACTGTTTCTTCCTCTGCTCAGGACGCTCTCTGGCAGCAAAATGGATTTTCCATTTGAAGAGGAATTATTGCAAAACAAGAGCAAGAAGTGCTATCGGTTCTTGTTCCCATAGACTGTTTCTTCCTCTGCTCAGGACGCTCTCTGGCAGCAAAATGGATTTTCCATGCGGAGCTGCTGTTCATAACGATTCAAGCAAAAAAACATATGTTTGTGACTTTTATCTGATCTAACTGGGAACAAGGGTGAGATTGAGATTCATTACGCGAATGCTTGGCTGAAGAGATGTGTCTTTAATCTAAACAGAGAGAGTGTGTTTGAGCCCCGGACATTATCAGGAAGACTATTCCAGAGTTTGGGAGTCAGATTGGAAAATGGTCTCCCTCCTTTAGTGGACTTAGATATCCTAGGTACTACTAAAAGTCCAGAGTTTTGTGACCTTAAAGAGCGTGTTGGATTATAGGGCATAAGAACATCAGTTAAATATACAGGAGCTAAACCATTTAGTGCAGATGAGCGCTGCCACCTGTAGGTTCTGTGTGAACATTACTCGTGCAGCAGCTTTGAAGCATGAGGGCTTCACCAGAGATGGTTGGCTCCCCCCACATTTGTCACGGGTCACAACAAGAGCAAGAAGTGCTATCGGTTCTTGTTCCCATAGACTGTTTCTTCCTCTGCTCAGGACGCTCTCTGGCAGCAAAATGGATTTTCCATTTGAAGAGGAATTATTGCAAAACTGTAAGTACACGCTGGTTAAATAGAAAATGATTTGAAAGAGTTTATGTCGTTATTTTACCCAGGTTAAGGGAAGATGAAACGCCTTCGAACTTATTTTACTTCCTTGTGTGAAGTACAAGAACGACTGTTGAGCAGGCCCATCAAATATTTTTGAAAAGTTACAGATCAGAACGACGTAAAAGAATCCGTGACAATGACTGAAAAGAATACACATTAGTATCATTTTGTAAAACGTTTCAAGCAGAACATAGCGATGACGTTAACTGTTTACAAACAAACACTCGACGACGACACTTCCGGGATCATCTTGGAATTCGAATCCAAAGAAGAATTGTATTGGCGTTCGTTCTTATTATCTGAAAATCTTTATGCCACGAATAGGGAAATAAATGATGTTCCCTGACTGTTCCGGGAAAAGATTCAAAGTGTCGAGAGCAGTGTTGCCAACTAATTTTCAGGGGAAGTTGCTAAAGGAAGTTCGATTTGTTGCTAAAAGTTGCTAAATGACGTTGTGATGTCATTGCGTGATGACGTCATTACGTAATCACGACGCAAAATTGTGTCACTACATTAAAAAATATATATTTTTATGTTAATTTAGATTTGTTCGTAAAATAATATAAATGCATAATATAATGTTAAAATATAAATAACTTTTTTTCATATACAACATTGAATTATTGAACACTTACACATTTTTGAACTATTACAAGTTTTTTTTTTTATTAGCTAGTAAACTAGTAAAACTACACATTCTGAACAATTATAGCTTTAAGCAGTGTATTAGTAGTCAGTATGCTACACTCTAAGAAAATAATTCACAGGTTTTTACCTGCATTTTAAATTACGCATTGTATTTTGTGTTTTCAGGTTACAGAATTGCTAAGTTGGCAACACTGGTCGAGAGTGTCGAAAACAGCGCCATCTGGTGGCGACGCGTCCGGTGTGCGATACATGCGATTGTGCGAATCGGTGCTTCTCGTCCTTTGTGCGACCGGCCCAAGTCTTTATATTTCTCTTCAGGACAGTAGGATTTCACTCAAATTATCATAATTCATAGATGCCGGGCATCACGATTGCCTCTTCTTTAAAGTTATGAATATTTCATCCCCCCCCCTGGAATTTTGTGAGTAGAATAAAAGCAACGAATAAAAGCGAATTAAAAACGTTGCGTTGCTGAAATAATAGTAGGCTTCTACTATTTAATTTAATCTTTTACTATCAAAAACTGTTAAATCGTATCACTGTCAAACATAAAGCCATTTATTTATGTTGCCAAGTTGTTGTTGTTGTTGTTTTTATGCCTGCAGTGCATTTTACTTTTATAAGCATAATATCTACATTTGATTTTTATTATTACTTTGGCTTATAAATCAGCTGTTTTTGGACCGCTTTATTGTTTATTGATTTATTAAATTTTACATTGATTTCTTCTGTTTTCAGTGACACTGGGCTCTCCTGACACTGACATTCAGGCTCCTCTCGTCAGTCAAGCAGCAGCATCCATCAGCAGCGGCATGCACCATATTCATCATTAACCTTAATTACTAACCTCATCTGGCATTATATTGAATAAAATTGACCATTTAATAACTCTGCACACAAGTGCATCAGTTTTCTAGTCCATAAGTAAATGTAGTTTGTCTGATGAAAGATCCCTCTAAAATGCTAATCCTCCACAGGGAACCTTTCTGCATCTGTACCGCTGTCACTACCTGGCATGAAGAAGTCCTGGCATGAGAACATCACTCAGGACCTGAGGAATCATCTAGTGCACAAGCTGTGAGTTCAAGAAGAGCTGTCTCTCATCATAATGGGTGTCTTTGGTTGTTTTTGAGCATTTTTCAATTTCTTAAATGCTCTTGTAGGGTTCAAGCCATATTCCCCATCCCAGACCCTGCAGCACTGCAGGACAGACGCTTGGGGAACTTGGTTGCTTACGCACGTAGAGTTGAAGGGGACTTATATGAGTCTGCCAACAGCAGGGTAAACCACATAAGCTTTCATGCCACATTTCAGCCTGATTTATTATTATTTTTGCCTTTATTTACACTAGAAAAGCCTGAATTTGAACCATGATTTCATGATGCCTCAACCTTATTTTTATTTGGTGATTTTGTCCTGTTTTTATGTCTAAATGTCTTGTGTTCAGGATGAATATTACCATTTACTGGCCGAGAAGGTCTATAAGATCCAAAAGGAACTAGAAGAGATGAGAAAGTCCAAACTGTCAAAGCCACTCACAAACACTCAGGATCCTTAACAGTCTGATTCATCAGTCGAAAGCTACAGGACCTGAACAAGCCATCGGCCAACAAGTTATTTTATTGGACCAGATATTAAGTTATTTTTGGACCAGATCAGTCGTGTGTCACTCAGAATGTAGAAGGACTGAGGGATCTCATTGGAGTTTATAATAACAGTCAGTATGTGCAGCTTCATGAGCATGAACATACATCTGTTATTCTTGATTTGTTTATTTCCATGTTTATTTCATAGTTTTTCTCATGTGTATACAGGAATATTTACTCTATTCTATGTATTACTTATACTTACCATTTCTGATTGTTCTTTGCTCTTTACATTCTGTTGTTGAATGTTAATGTCAAGTTAGAGGAATAAGTGAATGTCTCCACCTAAATGTTTTCAGCGTCACCGGATGATGTTGTGAAGCAGTAATTCTCTGTGGTCTTTGTATGATATAACAACACTTTGTGCTGAATTTGTGCTGCTCAAATGAAGACAGACTGAGCATTAAGATAGACACAACTGACATTATTGAATACACTTATTTTTACAATCACTTATGTTCTCCTGATTCCTCCGTCAGCTGAGTTGACATGACAAAGTTGACTGGTTTTGGATTTCAGACAAAACTCTGATATTTAGACATATCTTTTGATGGACAGAGATCTGCTAAAGAGGCTGGCTGTTCATTTTACTGTAATCCTTGTATTAAACATTTGCTGGCATTAATGTTGTTGTGAATAGTTGTCATTTACTTATTTTCCTTTCTGCAGCATATTTATGACAAAAGTGATACTAAAAACAAGTGAGTGAACAAACACTAATAGCATCTGACATTCTTTTGCCAAACAAAGCTTTAATTTTTACTGTCTTATATTTGTCTTCCTCAGTAAACGCTAAGCATGCAGTGTGGGATCTGAGAGTCGTCGTCTTTACCTCTGAAAGTCTCTTTGTCTTTTCTCTGCTGATTTTTCTCATGTTTGGACCCTGTAAGTAACTGGAATTGTATCCTTGTTATCCTTACAAATAACTGAAATCTGTTTAATGCCCCTTACATTCAATGCGGCTGGTCAAAATGTTTCATTGATGTTATTTAATTATGCAAATTTGCATTCTTCCACTATAAAATCTAGGCTAGTTCCAATAAAACAGAGCAATTTGTTGTAGAATTGCATGTTTGTTAAATAAAATAAAAATATAGTTGTAAAAACAAAAATGTAAGTAATTGCAACCTTTTATCACACAGTTCTGACTTTTTCTCGCAATTGCGAGATATTAAGATATTAATTGTTAGATATAAACTCACAATTCTGAGAAATACAGTCTGAACTGTGAAATATAAATTTATAAATGTATAAAGTTAAAATTGTAAGATAAAAAGTCGCAGTTACATTTTGTATATTTTTATTTCATGGCAGAAATAAGCTTCCATTCAGCCATTATATCAGCTGAGGTTGTAGCATATCTGTGCTTTAATAGAGCTCACTTTTCTTATCTCAGGGACCTACCTTAAGTTTACTTGATGTAGAAATGCATTTGCATTTGTCTTGTGTAGAAAGCAGTGAGGTCTGGTGAGCAGAACCAAGATTTTCAGGCAGTGGTGAGGCCAGACATTTTTAATTGATGTAAACTATGGCAACAGTTTGGATGACAGTTACTGTATTGATATGCAGAAGGCTTCACTTCTTATGTATGCCATATATCCATTTCAAAAGTAAAAATTTACACATTACTGTATGCGGGATAGTGATCGAAAGAGACTGGATAGGATTCAACGTCATTGTGATATAGAAAAGAAAAGAAATATGGGCACAAAGGCAAAAATACAAAATTAGAAAGGCAAACACAGAAAATCCACCTCAGCCATTGATTGACAACATGGTCTACAATAGTGGCCCTTATTTCATCTGATATGCGCCTCTGTCCTTGGCCTCTTCCTCTGTTTTGCCTCTGTACCCTTCCACCATGCATCCTTACTCCTCTTCTTCCTCTCGACTGTTGACCCTGATCGTTTTCTGGATGTTCATCCATTGTCAGAATCTGTAACTCTTGTGTTGTCCTCTGTCTATATATGCTTTCCAACTGAAGGTTCATGAGATGCACCTTTGAGCAATTTCAGAGAACTGGGCTGCGTTTCCCGATAACGGTGTCTCTTAGCGCGCTACGAAGACTCTAAAGATACACCTTAACTAGGGGTATACCTTTCCTAGGTGTGTTCCCCGAACTATACCTTAGGATGTTGCTTAAGGTAAACCTTCTTACGTGCGACGTTAGCAGGTGCTGTCCATGGCAGTGGTGCTGATTAGGTTGATATCGATGGCTCGAGAATCGATTGTTTACTATATACAGGAGCTCCTTCACTGCGTTATAGAGCGGGTAAAGTATTGAGAAAGCGATGTTCATTATAAAGAAGCACTTTAGAAATATTAGAAATTGCATTTATCGGGGCTCACTGCATTTATAAAATAATCCAAATTTCAAACTAAATGCAACCTTGGATATCA
>NW_015653482.1:267092-267383 GCF_001515625.1 Sinocyclocheilus rhinocerous
GATCTACATTCTCTTCATTAGTGAAAGTCAAGATTCACCTGCACAATTCATGGCAAATTTACAAAAAGTCTAATAGAAATGTGTAGAAAATATGCTTGACAGTTTATGACAATTAGATCAACCATTTAGCATTTAATGACTTATGCAATGAACTAATGACTAGATGTTTTGAGGGTTAAGACAATTGCACAGAGAACTATATAATACATTTTGAGCAACATGACAATAGCAACTGATAATGTAGGAAACCGCAGACAACTGTACATAATCAATTGCATGAATGTACCAAAG
>NW_015653482.1:267417-276834 GCF_001515625.1 Sinocyclocheilus rhinocerous
CTAGATGTTTTGGGGGGTAAGACTGTTGCACAGAGAACTATATAATACATTTTGAGCAACATGACAATAGCAAGTGATAATGTAGGAAACCGCAGACGAATGTACATAATCAGTTGCATGGATGTACCAAAGCAATCACAACTTGTTCAAAAGAATGAGAAACTGCTTTTATGATGTGCACAAGTGACTAGATGATGTGGAGGTTGAACAAGTAGTTTTGAGAATTTCATTTATGATCTGAGAAATGCACCAAAGCCACTGAGAAAAACTGTAAAACAGTGATACGTTAAAGCCTACATAACATGAATCATGTAATGGTTCAGAATCACTATTTTCCTTTAAAAATGGTGGAATTTGAGAAATGTTGAGTATTTTGCTTCCCTGGATATTGTTGTTTGTTTAACATTTCTATTGTAAACAAGTTAACTGTTTAGTTCGTAAACAGTAAAATTAGTCACCTTTGATTTTATCCATTTCAATTATTTTGACACTGACATATTAATCATTTTGACGAGCACTGTTTTTGTCACCCTATAAATGGCTAAATAGACTGCAGTAGGTTATATGATGTTCGCCTATGGTGGTTGCGGCTCTGCTGTTCAGTAACTGGTGTCTGTGTTTACAGGTTTCTCTACTTTACACATAATAATGTTAATTTTCTGTATTACTGCATCTGGATCTGCACTTCTGCTCTTCTGTTTGATCTACTGCACATCACATAATAATGGTACGTGTATAACAAGTATGTTATATCACAAGTGTGATAAAGGAGTGTGTATAATAATAATAATAATAATAATAATGGTGATGATGTTTAAACTGGCTTAATTAATCTTTTATCTGATTTTAGTTTTTTTTTTTTAACACCACACTGAATAATGGTGATGATGTTTAAACTGGCTTAAGTAATCTTTTATCTGATTTTAGTTTTTTTTTTTTAACACCACACTGAAAATAAATGTCTATTTATTATTGGTTTTTGCTTCAGAAACCAAATTCTATTATAATATGATAATTAATTCATCACTGTTACAAGATTACAACAAAACACATATTTGGAATTTAAGAATACCTTTTTTTTTTTTTGGGGTGAATTTTAACCACAAAGGCATCTTTGATGCAGGACATGAGAAAGAAACTCTTGCTGCAGCTGAAGAAACAAAACACTTGGCCAGTTTCAAATTAGAAACAAATCGCAGACTGACATGGTGAAACAGAGTGAAAAGCTTGTGTTTGTGTGTATACCTCAATCATATTTTGTGTTTTGTTTTGTGTATTTTTTTAATTATTTAAAAAATGCAGAATATTTTCTGAGGAGGTTAGGGTGAGCATAGCATTTATAATTAGTTTATTATAAAAACTATAGAAGTCTATGGAATGTCCCCATTTTTGAATTTTGAGGGATTTTACTACCTGCTTTGCATCTCTCCATGATGGTATTCTCACGCTGTTGCATACATATCGCCCTCTAGTGACATATTATGCTAATTGCGAGTTTAAAGAAGTGCTGCAATTTTATTTAATTATTTTATTTAATTTTACTACATTTACCATGTGACTGAATTTGAGTTATTTTGTCATTTCTCTCTAGATGTAGAGGTAGGACTTCATCTGTTTCTAGTTTTCTGTCCAAATATTCGGATGTTTCTTGCTTTTGTCCTCTGGGGCGTTTCTGAAGGTGAGTGTTTCACTACTGATTGTTTATCAGTACATCTTATCACTCAAATACTTATTACAGGAATTACTAATCTCTGGTTTTGTTTCAGGATCTTTGTTTGAGTCAGTCTCTTGTGTTCTTTATTTTCTGAGGCCTCTCATGGCGCTCTGGGCGGCTCCATATGTACACGAGTTCACAGGTAACAAAATAGTTGAATGAATGTTCCATTAAAAATACTTAATGTTTTATTGGCATTTGTGTAATTACTTCATCTTGAATGTTTTACAGGCAACAATAAAACATGGATTTTGAAATATAGTTTTAGAGCAGAATACATAGTTTTCTCAGCTGTCTTTTATTCAGGTAATTTGTCATGCACATTAAAGCGCATATTAACTTTTTTAAAGTTTTAAATTATGTAATATGGTGAACAATTTACAGCAAATCTAAAACATAACATTTCACACGTTTAACTGATTCTGCATGTTCATTGCTGAATCTCTGTGATTTTATCATCTTTTTCATAAACTACACAAGCCAACATTAAATACAACAACCTGCATTAAATGTTACACAAAACATATCACACTATAATCTTTTGCTTTCTTCAAGTTCTGTTTAAATATGCCTGGGACAAAAGTATAAGTTATACCGGATTTGAGAGTATCGTGATACCAGTCCTCTTTCTGGTAGTGCTTCTGCTTAACCTCCTCTATATTATATACTGTAAGTATTTCTTTATAAATATTTTAGTCAATTACCACTGATGAGTGTGTGCTGTGAAATCATGCTTTATCAGATTAATAATGTTTCTTAAAAGTGCAAATATAAAAACTATATCACTTAAGATTTTGCAGATTCTACAAGGTGTCAGCAATTGTGTGTGTGTGTGTGTGTGTGTGTGTGTATAGACAGACAGACAGATAGACAGACAGATAGACAGATATATAGATAGATAGATATGGAGAGAGAACTGAACCTAAAAACACAAATGAGTGAAATTAGTTTAGTCCTGCACTGATTCGTTGTCTAAATTAATAAATGATACAATTTCATGATATTAATTTAAAACCAAGTCAAACATTGTATCCTTTTTTTTTTCTCTGATACAGTGTTGGCTAGATTCATTAACAAATTAAGTGAACGGATACTTATTATATTCGGTGTTCTGGTTGGTATAAGCTTTAATATTCTACCTGCATTTCAATTCATCCTCCTGTTCTTCACCTTTGGATCTGGCAGAGGAGGTAAATTCACCTTTATGAACTATTCAGATTCATTTATGAGTAACAATGAGTGCAAGAAAACTGTATTCATATACTGTATATTCATCATAAAATCAAATAAAATAGTGGGAATTGAGTTGATGTTTTACAGATGCAGTCTGAGATGTTACAGCTTCATTCATACATAAAATATATCGAACGAATGAATTAATTATAGTTTGTAGGGAGTAGAGAGGTCAGAAGAAGAAACAATGTGTTAAAATGCTGAAAATAAAACTAGGTTCGTGTTGCAGTGGATCTGTAAATATGAGTGGTGAAATTGTTAATCACTTAAAGTCATTATAAAGTGAGAATAATTTTCATTTGTTGTTGCTGTTGTTTTTATACATCTGTTAATGTGTCTGTCAGTTAAACCCAGTATCTATAATTAAATCTCTCCTTTTTTAGGAATCCTTATTGTTACAATTTTACCAGTTTTACTAACAGCGACAAGATATGACTGGGGTCGTACATGTGGGGAAAAGATGAACTGTAAGTTTTTTTATTTTATTTTTCTTTTGTATAGAGTATATAAACAAATAAATCATTAAATCATAATGTGATTAATATATATATATAAACAAATAAATAATTAAATCATAATGTGTTCAGCTTTGTTCATGAGAACAGCATGGTTAATTCTCACGTTAGTGGTCAGTGCTGGAATGGTCTTTTTTTACATTATAGCTCTGGAAAATGAAAAAGGTATGATAATATTTTTTGCATTTAATATAAGAAACTAATGTTCCTAACTTCCTATCTTACATTTATTCTAAAATGTATTTTTTTTAAATAAATGTTTTTGTCAATTTGCTGTGATAAAAGCTGATATTTTTGTTCATGTTCAGATCGTATTGCATGGGTCTGTATGACTGCATTTCTGCAAGTACTCTGGGCAGTTATCAACTTCACACGCTCATTTGATTTTGGTACTGTACAGATTTAATCAACTCTTTCATTGCGATGTTTCTACTATCAGCTATAGTTTATTGTTTTCGATCACTTTTGTTTTTTCTCTTTTAAAGCAACTGCATGTAAGTTATCCTTGAAATATTAGTTTCAATGACTTTGACTTCTAATAAGGCGAATGGCTTTCATTCCAGTTTCTTTCCCAAACTTCCCCCTATTAGTCTGTTCTGAGAATAAGTACGTTTGGTGAGCGGGTACGAAATTCCGCGAAAAGGGCAGAACGCTTTGCGGCAACAACAAATACACGTGTAGAACAAGACACTGTAATTACGACAGTGATATATTTACTACAGTGAATTCCACTCATTTAACTGTAGTGGGCTCTAAAGCTGCAAAAATACACAAAACTCGGCCTACATAAGTTGCTTTAAAGAAATAAATCTTCTGGGTCATTTTTTTCCCTCTGGTGTTTACTACACAAAAAAGCTCTAAGTTGAGTTTGTCTCATTCGATTGAAAAATCAAGTCAAGTAAGATTTATTTGTATAGCGCTTTTCACAATACGCAGCTTTACAAAAGGTCATGTTGTAAATTTCTTATATTTACACTGAGCAGCTTTATGGCTGGGTGATATGATAATATATGTTGATGATTATCATCCAGTTGAAACTGACTTACAGGTATATTATTATATATTTCTTGTTTTTACTGTGTAATAACAGAGCATACCGAGTGTGTACTAATACAGAATATTTGTGTATGAATGTTACATTGCTATCATGTTTTAATTAACCAACTTATTGTCATTATGAAAAAAAAACATTCTTCTTCAAAATAGTCATTTTTATTTAAACTACTTTTTCATTTGTATTAGTTTCATACCATCTCTACTGTGAAGATATTTACTAGAAGAAGGAATGACTGAAATCAAACTCCATGCAAATTTAGAGAGACGTTGACTTAAAATAAAGAGCCTGAAATAATTTAGATTTACTTCCTCTCCGTATATCATTTGCGGTTGTTAAGGTGGTCTCATTTTGTCTAAATGATGATATTAAACAGTATTATTTGATCTTCCAGCTCTTCACCGTGTTGTTCCTGTGTATGTGTTTGGATCAGTGGTTGTTGTTTTACTGAACTCTGTTACACTGATGATTGAACTGATACTGAATACAGGTGAGTGAAAAAACATTTTAACATCAGTGTATAATCAATATATTTTCCACATATCTCACGTTGTCTATGTATATGCATATAATATGCTAACAATAATTTTATTCTTAACTTTCATCTCAAAGTTACTCTGATCAACTTATATCTGCATTTACATCATAAATACATACTGCACATACATACCTATATTTTCAGATAGTTGCATTTCACAAAAACATGAATATTACAATTAATTATGTTGTGACAGTCTTGATAATATTTAAGTACTGTCTAATATTGTATTTACTTCATCAGTTAATGGCGATCGTTCAGTTGGAGATCTGAGAATCGTCGTCTTTTCCTCTGAAGGCCTCTTTGCTTTATCTCTGCTGAGTTTACAAGTATTTGAACCCTGTGAGTACAAACTGAACTTTAGACTAAAAAAAAATCAGATTAATTAATTACATCCACTTCTGATCATGATGTGTTCTGGCATCTCTCTTTTTCAAAGGATCTTCATTTACAAATATGGCACATACAGTCTGTATTTAAGAAGTGTCACTTTCAAGAAATAAATGATCAGTTATTTTTCTTATCAGTAATTTTCTAATTATTAATGAACTGTGATGCGTTTTATGTAATGTTTGACTGAGAGCTCCTCTCAATGTACATAAATGAAGATTCAGCATATCAGAGAGAACAGCACTCATTATGTTACTCCCTCACAATCATGTACTACTATTTATTATGGTCTTTGAGAACATACTTCCTAGTGATGTTTCTATTGTTTTTATAATAATTATTAGTCACTAATTACCCATGATAATTGTTCAGTGATTCAAAACTGAAGCCCTCAATCTTCTGTAACACAAACAGAACACTCCATTAAATTTATTCAGAGATCTAGGCCTGATATTTTAAGATGTTTGTTTGTTTATTTTTTTTATTTTTCCAAGAATAATCTATTATACATATGTTTTGTTTAATATGAGCAGCTCGTGAATAATCCTGCACGTTTTTTCCTTCACTGTCTCTGAACTCGTAGGGATGAGAACATGTCTGCAGTCACGTCAGGTTAGTATCATATTTAATAAACTGGCCTGCAATATCAAGAGAAGTTTCACTTCATATTATATAGATGCACTCAGTAATTTTATCGTCATGTTTTTCTGGCCCATATGACAGAAGTCTTTATACTGACACACGTTATTGTGAACACAGCATCAGTATTTTTCACTGTGATGAACTGATTCCACAAACCAGAGTCTATAATTAATAGTGTGGCAGAGATGGAAATGAATTATACTTGGTTATTAAAGTATTGTTCTGAAGAATAGGGACTTTACTCAAGTTTTATGGAAACTGAATAAATGTTATGTTCCTGTGGCTCAGTGGTAGAGCATTGCGTTAGCAGCGCAAAAGGTCGTGGGTTCAATTCCCAAGGAATACACATACTGGTAAAAAATGTATAGCCTGAATGCACTGTAAGTCGCTTTGGATAATAGCGTCTGCTAAATGCATAAATTATTATCAATTAATTATTATTATAACAATGTGCTTGTACTTTAATTCAATTACATTTGAAATTTGAAATAACTATGTACTTGGACTTTTTATTGAGTAAATACAGTATAAGAACAGGTTATACTTTTACAGCTCTGATGAGGGATTTCTGAGGTAAAGTGAGTGTCATTCAGCTGCTCAGTTTCTTCCTGACCATCCTGTCCATTAAAAATGGATTCATCGAATGTGTTATTCTTTAATTGAAATGTAAATGCTCCTTTTAATAGCTGTCTAACAGCATATTCCATTATGTAAATATCTGTTTAAAATAACCGTTTAATTTTGAATACAAAAGGCAATAAGTTCTTATCAAACTCCAGCCGCTGGATAACAGAATGAAGAAACTTATGATAGTGTCAAAATTATTCTTGATTTAATTTGAAATATAAGTCGAACATATTCATGATAAACACTTTCCCAAAACCACAGAGATGCTGTGATCAGTGTTTCTCAGTCCTCCTCCTGGAGAAGCTCGGCACTGCAGATTGTGTTTGTCTCCTTTATTTGACACAAAAGAGTTAAGGTAATTGATCAGTGAAGTCTGTATACCAGGAGAGAATGATCCTGTTCATTTTTCACATGGCACATACAGTCCCAGATGTACATGACTGCTGCACTGCCATTTTTACTTATGGACAATCAGTTCTGGAATCATTTTTGAGCCAATCACCTAAACTGTAAATATCATGTGACTAGTTACTCTGGATCCAAAGTGAAGTGACAACATGATAGCAATGACTGGGTGATGACACCACAAGAACACACAGTCTTAAAACGTCACTAGTGGGAAGTTAGTGAATATCAAACCTGTCAGACCTCATGAATTGTGTATCAGATCATCTAACAGCAGGGGCTAAAAAGGGGCTAAAAAACTAGCTGCAACATGTCAATAGAATTTGAAATGTTATTTTCCTCTACTTGAAAGATAGCAAATGCTTCTGTGTAGAAAAATGTCTTCAGTGTTTTATTTGAGATATGATGACACTACTCTTCTAAATATAATACGTTAGATAGATTGAGCACATTGTGTATAGTACATCATTTGGGATTCAATTCTTGACCTCTTGTCATGTAGTACTCATGAGTTATAAATCAGGTGTTTTAGATAAGGATACATCCAGAATGTGCAGTGCTGAACACTCCAGGACTGAGAAACACTGCTGTAGAAATAGTTGAAAATGCATTTTAAAAAATGTTGTCTCAAACCCAGAATGCAGCAGGATCTGATGAAGCTCCAGCCAATGAATCAAACCAGAAACAGAACACAGCAGAATCACATGAAATTAATCCTTTACTGAATCAAGATCAGGATGCTGGTAGGACAGAGGAAACTCAGCCTGATTCAGTGGAAACACAAACATCATCAACAAGGAGAGAAAAAGACTCTTTATCACACTGACAGTGATTTAAGATTTAAGTTCAGTTGTATTTTTCATTTTAAATTCTGCTGTTTTTTTTAATGGATTTGTTTCTTGGTTTTCAAAATGTGTGTTTAACTGTTCATTACATGAACTTGCACTTTTCTTTGTATTCATGTAATGGAAATTAGCTTTTATAGTTACATTATTTATATTTTTATTTTGACAGATGTTTTTTATCCAGCTGTCATGATAACCCTGCAGGACATACCATCGTAGGAGTTCCTGATTAGGTTGACCATTTTTCTGGGATGCCGTAGAACCTAAGGAGCTTCCAGAGGGTCTCTCGATCCACGCTGTCGAATGCTTTCTCATAGTCGATGAAGTTGATGTACAATGACGAGTTCCATTCCAGTGACTGCTCAACTATGATGCGGAGCGTTGCAATCTAGTCCATGCAGGATCTGTTCTGCCGGAAGCCTGCCTGTTCATCTCGCAGCTGTGGGTCGACGATGTTCTTCATACTCTCTAGAAGGACCCGGTTGAAGACCTTCCCTGGCACAGATAGTAGTGTGATGCCCCTGTAGTTGTCACAGTTGCTGAGGTCACCTTTCTTGGGAAGCTTAATTATGTAACCTTTCTTCCAGTCTGCTGGTATATCTTCTTCCTCCCAGATCCTCTCAAAGAGTGGGTATAGCATCTCCACTGACGCATCCAGGTTCGCTTTTAGCGCCTCTGCTCCAGCTGTCATGATAACCCTGCAGGACATACCATCGTAGGAGTTCCTGATTAGGTTGACCATTTTTCTGGGATGCCGTAGAACCTAAGGAGCTTCCAGAGGGTCTCTCGATCCACGCTGTCGAATGCTTTCTCATAGTCAACTAAGTTGATGTACAATGACGAGTTCCATTCCAGTGACTGCTCAACTATGATGCGGAGCGGTGCAATCTAGTCCATGCAGGATCTGTTCTGCCGGAAGCCTGCCTGTTCATCTCGCAGCTGTGGGTCGACGATGTTCTTCATACTCTCTAGAAGGACCCGGTTGAAGACCTTCCCTGGCACAGATAGTAGTGTGATGCCCCTGTAGTTGTCACAGTTGCTGAGGTCACCTTTCTTGGGAAGCTTAATTAGGTAACCTTCCTTCCAGTCTGCTGGTATATCTTGCTCCTCCCAGATCCTCTCAAAGAGTGGGTATAGCATCTCCACTGACACATCCAGGTTCGCTTTTAGCGCCTCTGCTGCGATGTCGTCTGGTCCAGCTGCCTTCCCGTTCTTCATCAGGGTGATGGCCTTCCTGATCTTGTCCCTAGTCAGCTTCTCACAGTTGATCGGGAGATCCACGTTTGCTGGTTCGATGTCTGGGGGATTCGGAGGTGCTGGCCTGTTCAGGAGTTCCTCAAAATGTTCAGCCCATCTTTTCATCTGGTCTAAGCTGTTGATGGTGTTGCCCTGCTTGTCTCTGACGGGTCTTTCTGGCTTGCTGAACTTCCCGGAGAGTTGCTTGGTGGTATCAC
>NW_015653482.1:276898-281717 GCF_001515625.1 Sinocyclocheilus rhinocerous
GATGTCGTCTGGTCCAGCTGCCTTCCCGTTCTTCATCAGGGTGATGGCCTTCCTGATCTTGTCCCTAGTCAGCTTCTCACAGTTGATCGGGAGATCCACGTTTGCCGGTTCGATGTCTGGGGGATTCGGAGGTGCTGGGAATGGAGTTTGAGTTCCTCAAAATGTTCAGCCCATCTTTTCATCTGGTCTAAGCTGTTGATGGTGTTGCCCTGCTTGTCTCTGATGGGTTTTTCTGGCTTGCTGAACTTCCCGGAGAGTTGCTTGGTGGTATCACACAGCTGTTTCATGTTGCCGCTGTATGCTGCCTGCTCCGCTTCAGTCGCTAGTCTGTCCACGTATTCTTTCCTTCCTAATACTCCTCTTCACTACTCTGTGAGCTTCTGCATATTATTCTTGAGCCTTGGCCTTTGCTACTCTAGTCCTGCTGTTGTTGACGGTTTCCTTCTTCCTCTTCCTATCTTCTATCTTGGTCAAGGACTCTGCCACCTGTTGAGCACACTATCTTCCTCTTCAAAAAGGTCCTGAAGCACTTTGAACTGGTTTTTCAGCGCCAGACCAAACTGTTCTCTCGTTTTGGGGTCTTTCAGAAGGCTGATGTTGTATTTCACTCTTCTGTCTAATGCGTCAGTCTGGTTTCTCTTCAGCTTCAGTTTCAGTCACATCTGCTCCTCTTCTCACTCTGACATCCTGCAGGGATCTTCTGAATTTCTTGTTAATGCAGACACGGTCGATCTGGTGCTCTGTTGCGCTGTCTGGTGATATCCATGTACTTTTGTGGATCCACTTGTGGGGGAAGATGCTGCCTCCAATGACCAAGTTGTTGAGTGCACACAGGTCCACAAATCTCTCTCCATTCTCGTTCATCACTCCCAGGGCGTGGGTGCCCATGACTTGTTCGTATCCAGTGTTGTCTGACCCCATTTTGGCATTGACATCTCCCATGAGGATGGTGACATCCTTGTCTGTATAGGTCTTGAGGATTTTCTGCAGTCTGCTGTAGAACTGATCTTTATCCTCCTCTTCACTGTCATTTGTTGGAGTGTAGCACTGAACGATGTTCATCTTGATCCTCCTCCTCTTGGTACGGAAAGATGCTGTGATGATCCTGGGGCCATGCGCCTCCCATCCAATCAGAGCCCTCTGTGCCTGGTTGGACAACATGAAGCCTACTTCTTGTGTGTGGGGTGCGTTGCTCTCTTCATGCCCTGAATACAGCAACAGCTCTCCTGTCATCAGTCGTCTCTGTCCAGCTTGGGACCACCGTGCTTCGCTGATGCCTAACACGGTCAGGTTATTGTTCCTCAACATGGCTGCTACCTGCGCTGTCTTTCTTGACTCGTACATGGTCCTGACATTCCATGTGCCAATGTTTGTTCTCCTGAAAGAGAGAAGGGTAGCTTTGTGGCTTCCTTTCGGCTTCCACCACACAGCCTCATATGTCTTCGTGAAGAAGATCCTTCCTCTCCCCAGGCAAAGTTTCCTGTTTTATCTGTAATTAACGTTTCTGTAGCAGATTTGTTTTTACAGGGTGGGGGTGCTAACCCCACGCCCAACCTTCCTCCTTTATCCTGATTTAGGACAGGCAGGTCATCGATCCCTACGGATCTCACTGGTGGCTGCTAATAATCCCACATATATTCAAATCAGTTGCCAGGCCGCCGGAATTTCTCCCGGTTCTCCCAGTCCAGGCCATTTGCATGCGCAATAGGCTAGGCTACTATCAAAATATTCTAGGCTAACTTTAATCTCGTAATTGCTACGATTTAATTATTTTAATTTCGACTTTATTCTCGTAATTTTGACTTTTTTCTCAAAATATTACGACGAAATATTAATCTCGTAATCTTAGATTTTTTTATTTTTAACGTGGCACTAAAATGCCGTCGTAGTAGTCAAAGTCAAAATTGTGAGATAAAAAGTCGCAGTTACATTATTTATATTTTTATTCTGTCAGAAATAAGCTTCTAGAAATCCAGAAAGCTGACATTTTAGCATATCTGTGCTTTTATGGAGTTCACTTTTCTTATCTCAGGAATTTGTGATATGTGAGATATACAGACTAGCCTTAGGTGTAAGCTTCACAGTTGTGGATGTCATTTCATTTCTTATTTAGGTTTTTCAAAGCATAAAATGAAATAATTGTTCATGTATTTACCATAAAACACAATTTAATTCATTTTTACATTAAGTTCATACTGTTTTATGTTGAGTGCTCAGGCTCATGTAGTCCACTGGATTGGACATTTCTGTAACTTTCTGAAAAAATCATATTTAAAAAAAAATGTATTGTTTTTTTCATGCCCTAAGAAGAATACAAACACAAAAAAAATCTTGACTCAGGCTTTCATAATCCATGCATCAGAGGGCTAGTTTAGATAAAAAAATATAGGCTAATAAAGCAACTAACCATATTCTTCCTATACTCATATTTTCATTCTTTCTTGTCTTTTGCTTAAATAAAATACATTAAAGGGGTCATATGATGCAATTTCAAGTTTTCCCCCTAAAACGGCTCGTTCTAACACGCCCCCACATATCTACCTCACTATGTGGAAATATTTTCATAATGCTGGCCAAAGAGAGAGAGAGACAGGGTCACCAGCTTCATCACTGTGTCTGTCATGCCACTCTGTTCCCCTTTCGGGCTCTGTCTTTACATTTATTTTGATTCTGTTACACCAAATACACAAAATAATTATCTTTAAAAAAGCATCATATGACCCCTTTAATAATCAGTATTGGTTTCTGCCATGAAAAGTTAAGATCAGTGCATCTTTAAATTTATGAATGTCTGAAATGAAGAAATTAAGATTTAAATGTTAGTGAATGTCTGGTCTTATTTATTTCATATGTACTTTGTTTTATGTCATAAAGCTATGCAGTTTATGTGTGAATGATCGGTGAGCTGTGTGAAATTCCACAATTGGCTGCGATGCAAGGGGCACCAGCTAAAATATTGCCTTATAGGGCACCAAATTGGTCAGGGCTATTGGTCCTGCTATTCTCTATTAATACCGAACTTGAAATAAAAAAAATATATATTGTTGCTAGTTCTCTCATAACTCTGAACGTTACTTACTATCCCAGTAAAGCATTATGGGAATAGTAGTTTGTTGATTACTATTTATTGCGACATTCCTGCAAGGTTTTGGTTATTTTCTCTCGGATGATCAACTTCAGAATGATTAAACAGTTAAGTTATTGTGCTGAAGTGTTTGTACTGCTTATGCGCCTACGTTCCGTTAATCATCTGACTCGACCCGAATTTAGAAGTGAAAGTAAAAATGAAAGTGAAATGAAGTGTTTAGTCTGCCGCATTGCGCTAACAGAAGCGTCCGTCAGCAGTAATATCTGCGATAATTTGCAGCTAGTAGACATTATCGTTTTGTTTAATTTCGCATAGGCTATTGGAAGATGCAGCATTATTTCTGTAAATCTGCATTGATTTCAGTATTACTGATGATCGCTGATGGTACGTATATCTATAATTTACACTTATTCAGGGCAGGGTAAGGGCGTAGATTTGAACTTTGGGGGGATGAAATGTTGGTATGATAAAAAAAAATATATATATACATACATACGTTGGTAACACTTTATAATAACTTTCATTTATAAATCATTAAAACACATTATATAATGTTTAACTAATCATTACTTAATATATATTCACATATCTAGAAATATGAGATAATGTGCTTGTTAATGTTAACTAATAAACATTACCAAATTATTAACAGATCATTATTTAATGTAAATTTTAATGCTTACAAATGTCATTAAACTTTCAATTTATATGATCATGATTTTTTTTTAAATCTTCAAATTATTTTGACAGATGGTTTACAATGATTAAAAGCTTCATTAAATAAATCATTAACAAATATTATATAATGCTTAACTGATCATTAGCTAATGTTTACAAATGTCGTTAAACATTCAATGCATTTAAAAAATCTACAAATTAAATTACACAATGATTACAAGTTTATTTGTTAATGTACTGTTGAATGCTTACAAGTGTCATTACACTTCAGTTAACATATCAGCTAATGCTAATTTTTACATTTACAAATGTTGTGAAAATATAGCTTAGTTATTAATTTTAAGCACTTCACAAACTATTCCTGTTAATATATTCATCAACTCATAATCACAGTCTGTAAAGGTCATATATTTGGTCTTTGTTTGTTGTGTAGACTTCTATTATTTGCACATCTTAAAACATTTATTAATTATTTGTTTTTGCACTACCCAATCTAAAGTGGAAACTATTCATCAATTGTAAATGTTTATAAACATATACTAATCATTAGTACCTTCATGAGCAGTCATTTTGATGGCAAAAAGTGTCCAAAATGACCGGAATTTACCCTATTTTCATCTTTACAAATCATTTATTAATCATTTGTTCATGTTTTTGCAGTACCCAATCTAAAGTTGAGACTATTCATCATTTGTAAATGTTTATAAACTTAAAATAAAAAAAAATGTTCAAGAAAATACTTAATTCATAATTTATCAAAACAATGAAATATAAACATATTGAATCGTGTTCCCTTATAGTAATCAAACTGACCACTGTACACTGCTGACCCCTTAACTAACCCTTAAACCAACCCATACACCAAACCTGTCCGTAAGAATATACATAATACGCATATTCCCAATGCGACTAGACAACTTAAAAACAAGCATGTTCCCAATACAACTACAGCTTTTAGAACAATAACAACCAGATAGCTCTGGGACAAGCGTGTCCCCAACAATACAGCTATAACTTAAGAACAAGCATGTTCCCAATAACAACCAAGCTTAA
>NW_015653482.1:285083-291849 GCF_001515625.1 Sinocyclocheilus rhinocerous
AGGAGGCCTTTGTTCACCCCCCGGAGCCGTGTGAGACACTTTTTTTTATGGATTTTTATTTAAGTTCTTTTGGACTGAAGCAATGCAACACCCGCTGAGTGGCATTAAACAGCTTGAAAGATCAACTCCGACTGGATTCGTCTGAAAGTAGAAAGTCATATACACCTAGGATGCCTCGGGGGTGAGTAAAACGCAGCCTAATTTTCATTTTTGGGTGAATTAACCTTTAAGTTTCTGAAGAGTAATCGGCGATGCGATCTCACATTTCACAAGATCCACTTAAGCTGTCACAAGCCGAGGGTGAATCTTAAGGCTTGCGTGCATGCTTAAACTGAATACTGCATCACACACCACACTCAAGGCCATCGCTTCAAATCGCCTGTCCAATTCAGCCAGAAATGACTCAGTCCACCACATTTTTATTAGCGGGTTTATTAAAAAAACTATGAATATTTGTTTACTTGCTAAAGCGGGAAAATAACGAAAAGAGAGTCCTCTCATGTCCTCTCAAGTTGAGAATCATTAGTGACTCACAAGGATATGGGGCTTAAATAATTAATTTAACCTTAGCCAAAAACATACTTATTCTAACCACTAAAATAATAAGATAATACAAATTAAATGAGAAAATGTGAATTCATTAATTTTTATATTTTATTCATAGCTCAGACAAAATCATTATTGGCTCTCGTCTGGGGGGGCAGTGCCCATTTTCAAAATTATGCGTTTTCAGTCCCCCAAAATGCCCTTGTTGTGTAAATGAATGACCAAAACTCATTAAAATGTTTTCCATTTTTAGTTGAAAACTGTATTTTTTAAATGTATTTTTATATGTATGTAAATGAGTATAAATCTAAAAATTTTTACTAATTCTTGGCAATGTAAAGCTTCTTTTTATTATAAGTTTGGACATGATGTAAGTCATTCCACTTGTTTAAGCTGTTTTCCCAGACTCACCAAGCTGCTCAGTTGTTACCGACCATCTCCCAGCTTAACCAGTTAATAAGATTTCAAATTTAAAACCCCTAAAACCAGTCAACATATCAGTCTAACCAGGCTGAGAGAACGGCTTAAGGCCTTTTAACACTGAACGCGAAAATTCGGTGCAATGACGCTTTTGAATCGAAACAATAGATCCCTATGGGGCTATTCACACCAGGCGCGATTGTTCGCGGCATGAAAAAGCGAGGACGATTTTTTTCCCGTCGCTCCGCAATGAAACTATGGGATTACATCTCTGCCGCAATTCTGTGCACGAAAGATCATATTTTGAGCGTGTAAAAGTGCATTTTGCACGTGCGCGAACTGAGTTTTGTGGAGAAAATGTTTGTCTCGCAAAGAAGAAAGTATTTTGAGCGCACGAAAATCAATTTTGCATTTAAAATAAGTTTTTTGATGTGTGCAGACCTTCTCTTTTGCGCGTGCAACATTTCACTAGCTTTATGTATATATATATAGGCTTTATAGACAGGTAAGTTGAGAGTGACTATTGGAGGACCAGCACCACATCCTCTTGTACCACTGTTTGAAGAATTTATCTTCCAGAATCTGGCAGTAAGTTTTGGGAGTTCATTTTTAGTCCATCTCGAGAAATTATCTGTAGAAGAAAGACTGCTTAATAATTATGCACACCTGAATATAAGGCATTCCCTTTCATGGGAACTTCGAACTGCGTCCTCTAGGGGTCGCTATGGGAACGCCTCGTCGTGACCCGTGTCTGAAGCATACATTGAAAAAACACCAACTCGTTGGCCGGCGACAGCCATGACGTCAGCAGACCCCATTAACATTTAAAGGAAAATGCTACAAAAACGGCTTGATCTGAAAAGAGCTGTTTTTGACAGGGTAAAAAAGGGTTTTACACTACCATTGAGAAATTTTAACCAAACTATGTTACAGACTTTTCATTAAGACCCTAAAGAATCATATCAACTTGTGGAAAATGGGCATCCTATGACCCCTTTAAGTATTTAGGGGTGTATTTGGAAGATGAAATATCCATTCAGAAAAATTGAGAAGGGGTTGTTGATAAGGTAGACTTGATAAATGGAAATGGCTAATACCAAATATGTCATACAAAGGAAGAATATTAATTGTGAATAATTTAGTAACTTTCAGTCTTTGGCATAGGTTGGCCTGTAAGGATCCTCCCTCAACTTATAGCAGAAATTCAAGGTATTTTGGTCAACTTTTTTGGAATAACTTGCATTGGGTCCCTAAGAGTGTGTTGCATTTAAGAAAAAAATCTACTGATGGACAGTCATGGAAGAGTAAACACCCCCAATTCAGAAGACTTTAACAATTGTTTTCCTTTCTTTACCTTGTTACCCATATTAGATGGTTGTACGGGACCTATTGTAGATGCTGAAAAACCCTTGTGCTTGGACTTGTCTATAGTACAGCTACTGGCAAAAGTAAAAAGAAAAAAAATTAAAGTTTTTAATAAAAAGGTACTGAATGATAAAGTTGACACACCTTGGCGTAAAGTATTGGGTGTAGAAAAGAATGTGAAACCTGAATGGAGGTCGCTGTATAAAGACACTGTTATCTAAAAGGGCAGGTGATATACAGTGGACACTACTTCACTGTGTCATTGCGGTTAATGCTTTTATTTCAGTTCTTAATCCTGAAGTCATTGCTGATTGGCCCTTCTGCTCAAAAAGAGAAACTGTTTTTCATGCTTTTATGCAATGTGACAGACTGAAACATTTATTCTTAATTTTCAATCCTGTCAGATTACTCAGATCACAGACCATTCATCTTCTACTGGTACCCAGATCTACAGTAGACTGCAATGCAGGGGTGATAGAGCTTTTGCAGTAGATCCAAGTTATGGAATAAATTGCCATTATCTATCAAAACAGCGACTACAGTGTCTAGTTTAAAAGTCTATTTGTATTATTGTGCTTTCAATGTCCTGTGAATGTCTATTTTAATTTGGGTGATGGACTTACAGTACATCATTTTGTACAGCACTTAAATGTGCTTTATAAATAAATTAAACTTGAAACTTGAGCTTGAATTTTGGAAGACTTTTTTTTACCTCCCTTAACGAATTGTTTTCTATGAGAATTTGTATTTTTGGTTTTAAATTTGGTAGAGGTAATAGGTTTACATGTCAGATTTTGAACTTTGCCATTTATATGAGCAGGAAAAGTAAGGTTGAAAGATTGTCTGGTGAAGATGTGGTGGTAATGGTTTTTAAATTTGGTGAAATCACGAGTGTTGATTGATTTTTGTTTCAAAGAAGTCTTCAAAGGATCTATTAACGTTTGAGATGAAATGGTGTGGTAATGGGGCATTGTGCTCAGTTGTTGAAGAGGAGTTATTTTTTACACATTTTATGTAATTTATTGTTATGTTTTTTTTAATGATTTCTTTGGTGCTTACGTAATGTAACATTGGAATTGTTGAAACAAGTTAAACAGCCAAGTATTTAATGAATAAAGTTTGTTTACTTTATAGGCTTCATTGTGCATGGTCCCTCTGCTCCTCTGGTTGCTCCTCTGGGATCTTCAGTGGTTTTGCCCTGTTATGTTGATGAACGCTTACTAATGGAGGATCTGGAGGTGGAATGGAGAAGAACAGACTCAGAGACTCTGGTTCATCTGTATCAAGATGGTGAGAGTCGACCAGAGGTCCAGCAGCAGGATTATCATGATAGAGCTCAATTCTTTACTGATCAGATTCAACATGGAAACTTCTCCCTCCGTCTGGACAATCTGACAGCTGAAGATGAGGGACGATACACATGTAGATTTTACAGTCAGCAAGATTCTGGTGAAACTGTGGTTCAGATAAAAGATGTTGGTGAGTGTGAGGCTTAAATTCTGGTGAAAATTTCAATGAAATTACATGATATATACTCTATGGAATTTAACCAATCTTATTCTTTCAGAGCGTTTGCTAGTATCAGGCTCAGATGAGTCCATATCTGCATCTGTGGGTGAGGACGTCACTCTGAACTGCTCTGTAGACTCTCACATCACACCTGAACACATTGAAGAGGTTTTATGGAGGAAAACAGATGAAGATATTCTGGTTCTGCTCTACCAAAACAATGAGACTTTTCCAGAGGTAGCATATGAGCAATACCGCGACAGAGTTGAGTTCTTCACTGCTGAAATCCCCAAAGGAAACTTCTCTCTCAGACTGAAGAGTGTCAGAACTGAGGATAAAGGAGTTTACATGTGTTTAGTGTTTGCTGGAGATCTTTCAGCCAATGCAACAGCAGAACTGGAGAGACTGGGTGAGTAACAGATATATGATGAACCTATCATACTATTATATTTTTAATTAGTAGTAATATTTTTTCAATTTAATTTCCAAAGCACCTCAACAAGCATCTTACCTTACAACCCCTAGTAAATTAACTAAAAAGCCTATCCTTCTTTTTCCTTAAATACATTTTCACACTTGCATGAAAAATAGAGATAAATATTTAACTATAATTACTTAAGCAGAATTGAATTGTGCTTTGAGATCAAAAGTTTGTGTTTTGAGATCAAAAGTAAAAGTAGCAGTGGCATGTTGTTGCCTAAAGTAAAGTCTAATATAAAGAAACAGTAACTGGATATTCTTCAGGTTTATCAGACAGATTATTTTGTCCCTTAAGTAGATGCATGTCATTTCCTGTGATTAACATTCATGCTCGCGATGTGAACATTTGACAAAATGTCACAAAATTAGTAGAAATGCAATTTTTTAAGGGCAATATACTAGGTATGTTATACAATACTGTTCCTCTTTTTTTCAGTAACTGTTTGTGTTTCACAGGTTTCTCTGTTTCAAGCATAATGGTATTGCTTCTCTGTATTTCTGCATCTGGATCTGCTCTTCTGCTCTGCTGTCTGATCTACAGTAGGTCACCTACTAAAGGTTTGTATATAACAGGAAAATATTCTTATCAGCTGCAATTCAGTGGTTATCAACTGCAGGTTTGCAACCCAAAACTATTTAGACTATTATTCAATCTAAAATAATAATAGCCAAATAATAATGAAACCTACCATAATTGTAGATAATTGTAGCATAATTTAAATTTAAAAAGCAAATTTAATCAAAATATGATATTTTGGCATAATTCATCTTTCACTCTGTGATGTTTTATAAAACAGTTCAGTGTTTTAGGCTGGTAAACATAGGTGGAGTTTCACTTTTATGCTTGGGGAGGCACCCACTAGCAGACGAGCCACGAACACTTTTTTTATATGTTCTACATTTCATATATTTATATAACATATATTCGACATTAAAAAATACATTAAAGGGGTCATATGATGCTTTTTTAAAGATCATTATTTTGTGTATTTGGTGTAACAGAATATGTTGACATGCTTTAATGTTCAAAAAACACATTATTTTTCAAATACTGTACATTATTGTAGGTCCTCTATTCCATTGCACAAGATATACCTGCAATCCGAGTTGTGTACAGGATTGGTGCAGGTCGGTGTACGTGAAGATTTCCTTTTGGGGAATGATTTAGTTGGCGGAAACGTTTTCCCTGTGTTGGAGATGCTTGATAGGCCCGTGTTGTCTGATCAACCAGGGTTAACAGAATCAAATACAGGAATTTTCCCTGCATGCGCAGTTACGCGGGCTCAAGCTCGCCAAAAGGATGCCTTTTTTGATTTGGTTTCTACTTTTGTCTCGCCTATCTTTACTGCTGAGGAGGATATCCCAGAATTTGATTTGAGTAAGCCAGTTGAAAATTTAGACTCTTCGAATTCAAATTGTCTAAAGCTACCAGTGTCCCGAGAGAAAATAATCTCTGCCCAACAAAATGACGGGACTTTGCGAAATTGTTTTTCGGTAGTGGTTCCTTTAGAGGAGGCACGGAAACGAAAATGTGCGTATTTTGTTGAGAACGGACTTTTGATGCGTAAGTGGTGTGCAGACACGGCAGATACCACTGAGTGGAATGTGGTTTATCAGATCGTTATTCCTTCCGGTTATAGACAGCAAGTCTTATCGTTAGCTCACGATCATGATCTGTCAGGACATACTGGAATTAGAAAGACTTACAATCGAATTTTGAGACACTTTTTTTGGCCACGTCTTAAAACGGATGTTGCTCGCTTTTGTCGTACTTGCTCCACATGTCAGACGGCTGGAAAGCCGAACCAGGTGATTCCTCCTGCTCCACTTATTCCTATTCCAACTATGGGGGAACCGTTTGAACATGTAATTGTAGATTGTGTTTCGTTGCCCAGAACGAAATTAGGGTTCGAAATTTTGCTGACAATCATGTGTGGCGCTACGCGTTTCCCCGAAGCTATTCCGCTAAGGAAAATCACAGCGCCTTTTATTATTCGGGCACTGGTGAAATTCTTTTCTATGTTTGGACTGCCTAAGGTAATACAGACTGATCAGGGCACGAATTTTCTCTCTAAAATCTTCACACAGGTATTGTCGACATTAAACATTTCCCATCGGGTTGCCAGCCCATACCATCCAGAGAGTCAAGGCGCACTTGAGCGATTTCATCAGACCTTAAAAGCGATGCTAAGAAAGTACTGTTTAGATACAGGCAATGACTGGGATGAGGGAATACCTTTACTTCTATTTGCTGCCCGGGAGGCGAAACAAGAGAGTCTGGGGTTTAGTCCTCTTTACTTCTGCTGCCCGGGAGGCGAAAAAAGAGAGTCTGGGGTTTAGTCCTGCGGAGTTGGTGTTTGGGCAAACGGTAAGGGGACCGCTGAAAGTGCTCAAAGAGAAGATCTTAAGTTTTGATTCCACCCCCAAAATGAATGTGCTGGAGTAT
>NW_015653483.1:0-1111 GCF_001515625.1 Sinocyclocheilus rhinocerous
GCTGCTGAATTCTTCTTCTTCAAAAAAAAAAAAGATCTTCGATATTTCTTTTCCTGAATTATTTGAGAAATATAAGTATATGAAACAATTAAATATGATGCACAAAAAAAACAAAGAACTAATACAAACATTCATCACTAGATTCAGTCACAGAACTTCCCCTGCATGGTTCTGTTAAACATCGGGCCAGAAGCCACATCTGCAAGGGTATGCTCTGGCAAAAGTTTACCCACTGCATCGAGAAAAGCCAAACTAGCAGCCGCACTGTCATGGCCAGCATCCAGCGCGTGTACTGAGATATATTTATGTGCATTGCATTAAGACCGAGGCCTTCTTTTGGACCGTGAGCTGCGAGCTGACGTCTCAATCTGTCGTGTGACACACAGCCGGCTGTCTGATTCCTTCTCTTGCGTCTGTCTGGCCCTGTGCGTCCGGTGCGCTGGCGGGGAGATGGACTCTACCAGACTGACAGCCCCAACCTCTCACCCCGCCAGCCTTCCTAACCGCCCAGCTATCTCAGACTGAACCACTCCAGCACCCACTGCTCAACTGCTATGCTTAAAAGATTTAGAGCAGACAAGGACATTTTTTTCCTTTACTTGCCTGTGCAAGTAAGGCGTTTGTGTGTCTGCCAATCTCAGCCATCGGCTTGGAAAGCTCAGGCCGGGTCAGGGCCCAGCAGGCTGTTTCTCCTCCACTCCTCCCTCCGGATCTTCCAGAAAGTTCTACTTGAAAAGCCCTACATAAATATTTGTGCACAATGTGACACAGGGATTTCTATGCACAGGCGCAACGACTCTAAATTAAGATGTCTGGCCCAGCCAAGGACTCTTCTTAGCTGCTCAACAGGCTTTCTCTTGAAGAAGACAATTATTTGAACTACTATCAAGTACTATCCACTCACTCACTATTGTAAGGGAATATTTAGGAATAATTCTACCATAAGCATACAGGATATGAAACATAATCAAAAATACAGAAACAGAGTATCCATGCAAATCTGTCAAAGCTTTACATATATTGAAGTATAAGTGTTGTAATGTTATATATATATATATATATATATATATACACACGCAGTCTATCACCGCTTATATTTGTGATTTCCCCC
>NW_015653483.1:1294-1666 GCF_001515625.1 Sinocyclocheilus rhinocerous
ATTACATTACATTACATTATATTATATTATATTATATTATATTAAATTATTAGATAATATAATAATATTAATAATAATAACCAGGTTATATGTTGTACACTCGTGCAAAGTACCATATACAGATCTCACTACAGTGTTGAATGGGACTTTTAATTACTGAGTCTTCATAAACACTTGAACCATAAATCACTACAAAACTGCTAATCTATAAAGTACTATATAGTATTACTACCAGGGGTGTGGACTCGAGTCACATGACTTGAGACTTGACTCGGACTCGAGTCCCAAATTTGATGACTTGCGACTCGACTCTACATAATTAAAGAAGACTTGAGACTCGACTTAGACTTTGACAGCAATGACTCGAGACTT
>NW_015653483.1:3774-7180 GCF_001515625.1 Sinocyclocheilus rhinocerous
TGAGGACTTGCAACTCGACTTGGACTTGCCTGTCTTGACTCGGGACTTGACTTGGGACTTGTCTGTCTTGACTTGGGACTTGACTCGAGACTTGAATGCAAAGACTCGAGACTTACTTGTGACTTGCAAAACAACGACTTGGTCACACCTCTGATTACTACTGTAAGATAGAGCCTCTGTGTCCTGGGAGAAAATTGCCTGTTTTTGTTCTTATTTCAGCAGAAAAAAAGACAAGTTTAGCCATGAAAACAGGTTAAAGAGGAGTAAAACACCATGAGAGAGGAAGGGGAAAAAATGTCACACTCTAGATCTATAGACAGTGCTATATATATATGTATATATATATATATATATATATATATTCCTCCTTGGTGTGTGAAAATTATATCTTGCATCTGAAGTCTGCCCCTCTAAGGAAAAAAAAAACAAACTTTTATTTGTGTATGTTTTGTTGCCCTCACACACAGTGCTGCTCAGCATCTCCACACTTTCTCACATACAGAGCAGTCACTCTGAAACACACACAAATGCTTGTCACTCCAATGAAAGTTCCTATCACAAGAGTCATCAAAACTGGCATGAATTCACACAATTAGCTTCTATGCATTTCAGCAGTGCACTGTTGCCACTTTCACGGAAAGCAACAGCAGAAACAAAGTACAAAGAGGAGAGGGGGAAGGCATCATGAAAAAGATGCAATCACCCACATAAGCACATCCCTGACATACACATGCTATTGCAATTTTAAAAGCATAGTTGAACCAAAAATATGCTAATTTACTCACCCTCAGGCCATCCACTTTGTAGGATTTTTTTCTTCAGTAAATAATGTTCAGTTTCTTGCACAGACCAATTCTTTCGCTTCATAAGAGCTCAGTATATCGTCAGGAGCCACGGGTATACATTTTGTGTTCTTTGATATGCTTTTATTTATTTATTTTTTATTCTCAAAAACCGGTAGTCGCTTGCCTTTTATGAATCACCAAGAACCACGTTTCAGCTAAAAATCTTATTTTCTGTTCTACTCAATAAAAAAAGTCACCTACATCTTGGATGTCCTGAGGGTGAGTAAATCAACAGCACATTTTAATGTTTCATGTCCCTTTAACTCATCATCAATTATAATTATGATTCATTCTAGAAAACTGTTTGAGTGCATTTACATACCATGTATTTTGCTAGATTTTGATGTAAATTAAAAGGTGTTTAAAAGGAAACTATTTTTGGATCTAAAATGTTTCTTTTTTTTTTATTTAAATTAATTTTATAATTGAACCTATTAAGTACAAGAACAAATTATTCTTATACAGTCAGAACTGACAGTGAGAAAAAATGCCTTTGACCCCTGACCATGCAGAATTTCTCTCTAAGCTCTTGAAGACTGAGGGGAAATAAAGCATACCAATTAAACTTGGCTGGCTTGTTAGTGGTTGGACAGAAGACTGACAGCTAAAGTTATTGTATTGTTGAGTCAGTGAATGCGTCTAAAAGTCTGTGTGTTTATGAGACTGCTGGCGGATACCAGAAGCAATGGCGATTACGATAGGGATGTGATGGTTAACCATCCATTAAAATACATCCCACAAAATGGCCACAAACTGCACTCTGCTTTGCTTAGCTGACAACATATATAAGCCACCATCTCAGAAATGGAATACTATAAGAAAAGAAAACAGAAATGAGCCATTTAGTTCTGGAAAGGTTTCTGTGGCATGCTTGGCTTCTAATGTAAAGTTATTTTAGTGTTTGAATTGGTCAGTTAAACTATTCTCACTCAGTGGTTGAGGCAAATGCTACAGTAATGGTACAGTAATATATAAACAAAACGGTCATTTTCAAACATAAAACACACAGTGAAGTGGAGTTATGGCACAGTGGTAATATGCATGCTTGCAACACATAGGAGCTGAGGGTCTCCAGCAGGGACACAGGTTTGAGTCTATCATGTACCTCTATCTTTATACTGTCATGTCAATTAAAAACTAAAAAGCCCATATGTTTTTGGCCACTGCTGCCATTTGAACTTTTTGTTCAAAATGAACCCTCTCATTTGGTATATTACTATAACATAAGAGGTTAAAATTAACAACAGAGATCAAACTGCAGTATTATATTCAACTATTTATTTTCATATATAATAATCATACACACAATAAAAAACTGAAATGTTGATTTAAAGGCACAATATGTAAGATTTTTTTTATTAAAATATCCAAAAACCACTAGAACAGTGTTATATATGTTGCTGACTTGTGTACTTAAATTATCCCAAATGTTTCGAAGAATGTTTAAATTTCAAATGTTTAAGCAATTTTAACTAGTGACACGGAGCGTGTCTATAGTGTCATTGTGTCGCCTGCCAATGACGTCATACACCCTCGATTTCCGGTTTTGTTTTGTAGAAAACATGGAAACACCAAAGACGCTTTAATATGTTGTGCGTTTTAATAGACCGGTGACGACCGCACAGAGTAGCATTATAACAGAACTTTCAAACAGAACTTTCTTATCTAGTATGATAAAACAGCGCTGCTTTTTTTTCCCACATACGCGAAGGAGCGGAAGCGGTCGACTGTGGCATAATAAAAGCTCCGCTGCTTTCGAGCAGTGTGTCACGCTCGTTCAGCGGCCTCGTTTCGCTTCGACAGCTTTCAGCCTCACCCTGCTTCATTCTACTACGTTAATAAATCATTAGCTCATCCATGAACATGATTTCTGCCCGAGTCCCGTTGGATTGCGTCAGCTGTGGGGATGAAGACGACAACTCCCATGATTCCACACTCAGTCACGGCGTCATCAAACTACGCCTTTGTCTATTTGTTTATTTTGAATACGTGCCCTCCAGCGGCGAAAATTACATATTGTGCCTTTAAATGGCCGATAGTGCAGAAAATTGCTTTTATCAGCCAAATATTGTTTAGTGAATGATTATTGGTGCATCCCTAATAATAAATATGCTATATGACAATAGATATATAAATAATAAATTGTGTCATCTGAAACAAAAAAAAGTTTTAATGTTTAAAATAATACTAATACTACTACTACTAATAATAATAATTATTATTATTATTATTGTCTAACTGTATATAATTGACTGATAATAATAATTGTATATCAATGGCAATAAATAAATAAATTATTATTATTATTATTATTATTATTATTATTATCTCATATTGGGCACCAAGTATTCTCCAGCATTTCTGGTCTTTGGCCAAATAATAATAATTTTGTGATTCATTATTATTCAATAATTATTAATGACGCAATTTTTGTACTACTACTACTACTAATACTAATAATAAACTAATTCTATTCTATATTAATAATAGAGAAGTGTATGACAGTCTGGCTGTTCAGAAAGAGACAGAGAAAGAAATGAGAACAAGAAAGAGAAAAAGAG
>NW_015653483.1:10789-14463 GCF_001515625.1 Sinocyclocheilus rhinocerous
TACTACTACTAATAATAATAATTATTATTATTATTATTGTCTAACTGTATATAATTGACTGATAATAATAATAATTGTATATTAATGGCAAATAAATAAATTATTATTATTATTATTATTATTATTATTATTATTATCTCATATTGGGCACCAAGTATTCTCCAGCATTTCTGGTCTTTGGCCAAATAATAATAATTTTGTGATTCATTATTATTCAATAATTATTAATGACGCAATTTTTGTACTACTACTACTACTAATACTAATAATAAACTAATTCTATTCTATATTAATAATAGAGAAGTGTATGACAGTCTGGCTGTTCAGAAAGAGACAGAGAAAGAAATGAGAACAAGAAAGAGAAAAAGAGTTGGAGCCAGACTGGTTGGGGGGGGGTTCTTTGGGCAGTAAGGGACTGGGGTCCTACAGCCTTGGAAAGAGAAAAAGAGTTGGAGCCAGACTGGTTGGGGGGGGGTTCTTTGGGCAGTAAGGGACTGAGGTCCTACAGCCTTGGGCCTCTTAGCCTCCTGCCAGGAGGCCTGCAGTCCTTCACCCACAAACCCTGGCCAGAGATGGCCGGCGGGGACGGGCAACGTCCTGGAGGACAAGCAGGCAGATGGTGCCTACACCGACGGGAGAGACACCAGACACACTGTCTCATGCAGCCTGGCATTTGGCCCAGCAATCACATGGCACTAAAGCTAATGCTAAAGGTAACTCCAAATCTAGAGAGGATGAAGCAAAGCACCAGTCCTCTTCATCCACTCAATTACCCACATACACAAATGCACGCCCAGCACCGCTAGGCCAAGCACCCAAACGGCAACAGACATCATTACACTCCAGCACACATTCTCTCACCCAGACAGACTGCAGAAGAACAGACTGCTGAGAGTTTTAAAAGTGGAAAAAGACGGAGAGTTCGTAATGAGGCACATGTGGGAGTCGTAGTGGTCCCGTTTGTGTGTGTGTGTGTGTGTGTGTGCTTGATGAACTGGGCTGCTGCTCGTGTTACCTGGGGCTTGTGTGCAGATGGGTTTTTGTCCTGAACCGATCCTAATTTTATGCGCCTACAGCTAGGAGAGGAACGAGAGATCTCTCATACACACACACCAGCTGCAACCAAAATACGCTCCCTCTCCCCAAACATAACTACACACACTCTTCAGCTCCCATCTGAGGACACACAAACTATCCACATTACCAGATAACACAGGAAGAGATACATTTCATCACCTTCAGGTGAAAACATCCCACATGACACAAGCTATTAGAGATTCAGTAAACCACCACACTTATATCTTTGTATCCTGTAAGCGGAATACAAAACACATTCTCAATTTGGTGTGCGCCATTTTCGTCAGTCCACTCAGTACCTGAGTGCCGTCCACGGATCATCCGCTGTCAGATTAGCTGACATGAGTCCGCTCGGTTTCCAAGCCTTCATATCCTCTGTAATGACACAAGCAATCTCTCGTCTCAGAAATCACAGAGAGGCGGGAGAAAGAGCGAAGGAGGGACTCTTCTTTGGCGAGGGACAGTGATAAACAAGAGAAAGGGAGAAGGAGCCGCCCTGTGGATTTCAGTCCAGCTATCAGTACCCACAACCACTCACCTACGACAACATGACAGGTGTAAGTTTCAGCAACTTAAACGGCAGGATTAGCCACTAGTGGTTCTCTTCATATGCATTCCTTATGGGAATTAATTCCATTTGAAATGCAAGGCCAAAGGCAAGATTAGAGAAGCAGAGCCCCATGGGGAGCTGTATGCTGCAGCTAAAAGCTGGGATTTGAATAATTGTACAGGCTTAGACCCAGAATCAGCACAGAACAGAACGAATGGATTATTACTGGGAACTTTGTACGTTTGTGACTGGCTTGCTTTCCGAAATACCTGCGCACACATGGGTGGGGGTGTGTGATCTCAACGGAAAGGAGGGGAAAAAAACATGAGTTTATTGCAATTGGGATGAGAATGAGAGGAAGAAATGTGAGTGAGAAAGACACTTATGCCCTTGAGGATGTCTGCTGGTTCGGACCAAAAAGTATTAAAGGAACATTTTGGGTTCAGTACAAGTTAAGCTTATTCAACAGTACTTCTGGCATAATGTTGATTACCACAAACATAATTGTTAAAATACTCAATGGTTTCAGTGGTTTAGCCATAAGACAGAAACAATATTAATACGATTTGCATTGTTGATAAAAAGTTTAGAGTCAGTAAGTTTTTTTTTTTTTTTTTTTTTTTTTTTGTATTGCGATTTTTTTTATTGATCTGCATTCTCAGATGTGTGGCTTTGTGAGATCAGGGAGAAATGTAACATAAAAACCAACTCTAAACTTTTGGTTGTGTGTGAAAAATTCTTACTGCCCTTTTCTGTGTAAAGTTTAAACCAGATTTATTACTCCATTGTCATGATAACATAACACCAAAAACTCCAAAACAACAATAACATTTTAACTATTCATTTTTAAAATAAGCTTTTAAATTCTCCAAAAAAATTGGCCCCATTTACTTCGCTTTATAAGTAAAACTTTTGTGTTAACCACAGATACTTCTGACTAAGCTTAACGTTCACTGAACCCAGAATATCCCTTTTAACGCCAAGAGGACTTCACAACGCTACATGTCATTCAGAGCAGAAAAATAATCTAATGAAGGAAAAGAAAAGGTTATTGGACAGAAACATAGGAGTATTTAGTATGAAAGGCTGGGCTCATGCTCTAGAGGCAGACAGGTGAGGGGCAGCTCACACAGACGGTGGAATTATCACACAGTTACCCAGCAACGTCTCGGGAACAGCGCACCGCCGTCGCCATATTTATTTCATGCAGCCAATCAGTGTAATCTGATCATTAGCCTCCTGCCCCACGCCTGAGCAGGGATCCAAAACGGCCCTTATCCCGCCACTTTACACACTCACACTTTAATCAAAGCCTCTCAGTCCCGACTTCCTCCATCAGAGCCGAACCCGAGGCACGTACGAACAACAATGCCCACACATCCAAATGAAGTGCTTATGAAAGCACCGGCTGACATTATGAGAAAGGCATGCACGCTAATATTCATTCGTCGTCATAATATTACAACGCCAGCTGAAAATTACAAACGCGTTCACTATCTAGACAGCAGTAAGATAAACTAAGTCTTGGCTGGGGTTCGTAATAATTGGCAATATGCCGTACATTCCTAAGTGTGTGTGTTTTAGTGGTTTTGAGAGAGGGAGCGAATGATACGAGGATGAAAGAGTGAGAGGGAGAGAGGGACGGAGCTCAGGAGGCAATTTCAAAAGTGTCAATGACCAAATCCCACACAGACTGAAGTATATCAGAGACTCTAACCAAGCATATGCAAAGCAGAGGTCAGAGTCATCACTTTCTAAATGGTGTGACCAACACTTCAGTCATACCCAGTGAAAACAGATGATGATAACTGGGACATGAGAGGCCTTTATTTTGGAGAAGGAAAAGGGGGGAAAACAGTAAACATTAATACCTCATCTCAGAAAGACACACGCGGAAGCAGCTAGAGACTGAACTGAACACACGCACGAACGTGGCAAATGACGACGACAACAACAACAACAAAAAATCAATAGCTTTACAAGACGATAAACATTTAAGGCCGTCCCACTGGCTGTTTATGTGCATGGCTACAAACTGCATCTCTGT
>NW_015653483.1:14473-21531 GCF_001515625.1 Sinocyclocheilus rhinocerous
TTTTTGGCAGCAGAGACATTTATAATGTTACAAATTTATATTGTTATTAATTAAAAAATATTGCAATTTAAAAAACCTTGAAAATGAAAAAGTATCATGGTTTACACAAAAATATTAAGCAGCACAGCTTTTTTTAAAATACCAGTAAATCAGCATATCAGACTGATGACATCTACGAAGCTGCTGAAAATTCAGCTTTGCCATGACAGAAATAAATATCTTAAAATAATATATATATATATATATATATATATAGGCCTTTATTTTGGAGAAGGAAAAGGGGGGAAAACAGTAAACATTAATACCTCATCTCAGAAAGACACACGCGGAAGCAGCTAGAGACTGAACTGAACACACGCACGAACGTGGCAAATGACGACGACAACAACAACAACAAAAAATCAATAGCTTTACAAGACGATAAACATTTAAGGCCGTCCCACTGGCTGTTTATGTGCATGGCTACAAACTGCATCTCTGTTGTTTTGACAATTTGTCTTTAAGTGACAACCCGCAAGGTGACAAGAGCCCTTCAGACGAGGCACACGACAAGCGCAGGAACCATTCATCTGACGGATGGGTTTCAGCCATGTGTCAATCATGCGCTAACGCTCTTGCTGAGAGCAGTAGCCCCTGCTTCCTTCATCTGCTTATAGGTGAACAAGACATTCCCGGTTCTTCCCATAGCTCCCCATCCATCGTTAAGAAATTATGTTGATTAAAACTTCATGAGGCCGTGCCACTGGAGTCAGCCATATTTGAGGAGAGAGTCTTTTCTAAATGTGTAAATAATTCAATCTTTTGGGTAAGTCAAGTGGATTTATCCAGCAGTCGGGTATAATACTATTGGTTTGGAGAAACTTGTCAAGGGAAAGGTGGGCTGTGACTGGGCCGAGGGTGTTTAACCCATGGGCCACCACTGCAGGTACCACAGAGAGATGAGGGAGAGAGAGACACACAAAACAGCACACGTAACACAACATCTTTATTTAGCTGTGTGGTTTGGAATTACAAATAGAAATGTGGACTAAAGACTTGTGACTTGTGGTGATTCACAAGTTTGGACATGGGTTAATGACTTCAGAAAGGGTCACAGAAAGAGATTTTTAGCTAGATGCTCTTTGTGTAAAAAACAATATGCTCTGATTTATTGTGAAAACACTATTAGTCTATAATGTCATTCAATGCACTTGATTTAACTTGCACATGAATGTGCAGACTTTGTTTTACAATCACATTAAAAACGCATAGACAATGTGATTAGCCACATGCTAAGTGGCATTACTTTTGCAAGCTAGCTCTCTAGCTCGCTATCTCTTAAAATATTTCATTATATACATACCATCATTTTTTGTGGGTTCTTTTTCAATGATGAACATTTTATCACTGTCAGGAAAAAGAAAATTATTTAAAAATGTACATTTTCCAACACTGTTCAACAGTGAACATAATCACCGGAGATTTCTGAAATTTAAATCACTCACATGATGAATTGTGTCTAAAAGCATTATGTGCTGAAAATTAAATTTTAAACACTTTTGGAATAAAGTTGCTTACGTTGCTAAGGTTAATTTTATTATTAGCTTTGATATTTCATTTCAGTCATGCTCACTGACACTCTGATGCACTAGTACACTAAGTTTATAAATGGCATATTGTTGGATGTGATGGAAAGGTTTTAGAGAATCTAAATATGTCTATAAATCATTTTCACACATGATTATTTTGCTCTTAAATAATTTGAGGCATTGTCATATTTTAAGATTGGATTTGGGACAAGAATAAAACTCTAATACAATCTATACATAATGTGAATTTGAAAAGTAGTAAAAATAAATGATAAAGGCAAGGTTTAAAAAAAAAAAAAGGTAGGTAGGTAGGTAAACAAAACAAACAAACAAAAAAAATAATAAAATAACAAATTAACAAAATAACTAACTACTCCCTCTTACTTTATTAGTAAGACATAAACTGCAAAAACACTGCACTTGACTTAAATATGGTAACTTGACTGAAACTTTCCATCATTACTAGAAGGTTGATCCTTTAATATGCAATGACTAATATGCCATGTCTGACGCACAGTATGTGGTCTTCTAGCATTTAAGGCAAAGCAATGGAAAATGGAACAGGCCATACCTTGCTTTTACAAATTGTAGCTCTGAAGGCCTAGCATGACCCCTGACCTCCAACAAAGAACAGCTTATAAATTCACTCTACGAACATCTCATATTCAGTCTAATATGAGCCAAGAATCACAAGAGAACAGACAGGCCGCTCCCAGTTTCTGTGCTCAAATTCAGCGTAGTGCTCTGTTGAAGTGCTGGTTAGATTAATGTCACCTCCCTCCATCAGCTGGTGATACATCCATTTCTTTTCTGCTTTCCAGCAATCACCGGTTACATTTAAATATATCAAGTCATCTGAAAGTGACAAGTCACAACAGTGCGGTAATGACATAGACTACAGCCGCTCTGCAGGCCAGGTGGGCAGCATTTGGGAATAAGGAAAGTAATACAGCTGGATAAAAACTCCTCTTTCTATTTAAAAGTGGGAGGGTGAAGGCTCTCCCCCCGGTGCTAGCGCCAGCTGAAGATTGCGATGGCAGGACCCCAATCTACTGCCCGTGCCAGGCCTGCTGGAGCAGACAGTCCCGGCTGAAATACCTGGCCCTCCTACGCCGCCCGCTTCAGAATGCTGCTAATCAAATAAATAAATCAAATGAAGAGATGTGCGAATTGCTTTTTCGGCTGGGTCCCATTCTACAGCCGGACACTTGGATCGTCTCAGCTGGGGGGCCTGGCAGGGAGTCTGGGCATATTTTAACACAGGTACTGATCAGAACCGGCACGCCTGTGAGACAGTGCCCAGCGCAGACAAGCCTGGACAGACTTCACACACTCGCACGTAGACATAAAGAAGTACGGTAACATTACGCTTTGCTGAATGGGCTGAGGGTCCAGTAGCCCAAAAATGGAATCACAGCGAAAAGTCAGCAGTGATGTCTTTATATCTGTTGAGCTGAATGGTCATCAAGGTCACATTCAAACTTCAGCTTTGTCAGAATCAATCCCCTTTTTGTGGTAGCTTGTTTTATATTTTTTGAAAGAAGTCTCTTCTGTTCACAAAGGCTGAATTTACTTGATCAAAAGCACATTATAAAAAAGTAATATTGTGAAATATTATTACAATTTAAATGTTTTAAATTGTAATATATTTATTCCTGTGAAGCCATTATTCCAGTCTTCAGTCTCACACGATCCAATGTCAGAAATAATCCTAATATGCTGATTTTGTTGATAAATAAATAATAAAACCTTATTATCAATGCCAATATTATCAATATTATCAACTGTGCTCCTTATTAGAGACTGTGGTACATTTTTTAGGATTCTTTTATGCATTTCATGATGGCGCAATTTTAAGAAGCCCCCATAAACAACTTATATTAGGCTACTGATATGCCTTATATGATGTTAGTCTACTCATTACTGATTCATCTCCTGCAAGTGTACATGATTTCAAACATATTTTCCAAAACTACAAATTAATTTATTTCTGTAAAATGTTTTTATGAATGAAAAATGACTACACCTGTTAAAAATGTAGTAATTAAATAACTGGTCAAGTCCTAAGGCAAATAACCTATTGAAAGAGAAAACTCTTTGCTAACCAATGGCAAACCAGAAAGAACAACTGAGGACACTTGCTGATTGAAAACACTTGATGACAAAAGGATCCCCAGCTTCAAAATAAAGGAGAATAGGCCTATTACTGAAGGGAAAATATATGAATACATTAGGAGAAACGCTTCAAATCAATGTCAAACCAATACATCCATTGGTTGGTCAACAATGTCAAACTTTCCAAACTTTAAACACCTGCATTTTGTTTCCTGGGTGCGTGTGTTTTTGCGTTTAAGGCTGAGGTAGTTAGAAAAGTAGTGAGTTTATGTTCTTGTTCTGACCTTCTGTCTCATTTATTATGAAAGTTTAATAAAGAAAAACTATCTTCCTTGGCTCCAATCGCAGCATTATGACAGCGTAATCTTTAATCATTGCTATTGGGCAGGGATGGGATTTCAGCACTCCACATCAACTTGTCACACTGTGATCTTGCTGTGAAAATGCCCACCTGGACACCTACCTGCCTCTTTAGCGCTTTCTGCTTCTATCTTACAATCTCTCTTATCATCCTGTCTACCAGTCAAATCGACAGCAATTCAAAGAAAAAACACCACTATTGATTTAATTTGTCATTGCTGCACAACACAAAATTAGTACGCAATTGAAGCAACAGTGTAACTACAGCAGCAAGGCTTGGGTTTTATGACAGAGTAAAAGACCTAGTCCTCTACACAAAATAAAGTGATGTATGAGTTACTGCTGTACACTGAGCATTTCTGTTAATAAAGGTGTCTTGCATTATTATAAAAAATTACATCAAAATAACATGGAAGCCTATTTTATAAAATAAAATAAAATAAAATTAAATTAAATTAAATTAAAAAATTAAAAATTAAAAATAAAAAATTAAAAATTAAAAAATAAAATAAAATAAAATAAAATAAAATAAAATAGATAAGATAAGATAAGATAAGATAAGATGATAAGATAAAATAAAATAAAATAAAACTTTATAAATTGATTATATCTCACATGTGACTTTAAAACGTCTCGGTTACGTATGGTAACCCTCATTCCCTGAAGGAGGGAACGGAGACGTCCGGTTCTCGAGGATTCAATGAGTGAAGGCCTGGCGCCGGAAGCTCCGCCACGGGACGGAGGAGCTCAACAGGGTTTACTATATGGACTCTCTGGAGTGGTTTTAGCAAGCCGACCCGAAGCCGGGGCCTCTCAGTGCGCGAGATCCCAATTCATCGGTCATCCGACGTGACGTCGAGAGTGACCGACTGAAAGGGAACAATTGTGACTTTTATTCTTCGCAACTGTTTTAACATCTCATAGTGTGACTTTTTAAACTTTCTATTTTAGACTCTTTATTTAAACTCACATTATTCCTCACAAATTACACTATTTAGACTATTTTTTGACTATTTTAATCAACCTTTATTCCTCAGTTGTTGTTTTTTTTCTTATGGTGTTACTATTTTATACTACTTTAAACTTAATCTCACTATTACCTTATCATCATCATCATCATCATTTCACTCTGTGGTGGAAACAGCCTATAATTAAATAGTAATTAATCTATACAGAATGAAAAGCTAAAACAACACCAAAGCGTAGCTATTAGCATTTAAATTATCTGCTTTACCTGCATCCATATACGTTTTATAAAATGTTGTTTGTCTGTCTTCACTCTCATTCCCAACAGACGCCTTATTTCAAACAAGATAAAAGTAGTTTATTCTTTTTTTTAAGAAGTAGAGCAAAATCGAAGAAAAACAATGCTACATTTTAAAGGATTGTGTTGATAAATAGGTTCATAGTGTACTTCAATGTTTTCTGCTGAGTTCAGCGTCCTACACATGGCAAAAATAACCTCAGCGCTGAAACTCCACTTGGACCGATGCTGGTCTTTATCAATTGCTCCTCATTTCCTTTACACACTTTATTTTTACGAAACTCTGAGCGTGCAAATGGAAGGTGTACCTCAGTAGTCAAGCCTGCTCTGTCTCAACAGTTAATCCCTGTCTTTGTTTGGTAGATTTCAAGTTGAACCTGCAGTAAAGCTGCATCACACACAGTTTTCATCCAGGGGATATGAGCTCCCAAACTTCCCTGATGACTGTCTGGAGCCTAAAGCTCCCTGCTGAATACAGATGCTCTCACCTTTAACGTCACATACATCTGGATCCCGACACAGAGGTGGAGAGGTCCGTCTGCAAGGCCTGCATTATAATACACCGTGATAATTCAAATGCGACTGGAGTGGAATATTTGCCTTCATAATTTCAGCTGTGTGGTTTTTATTATTATCCCTATACCTACTTTCATGACGTTGCTGTCATGATTAAACTAGTATGCACAACACTCAGATCATAACTCAGAACGCCAATGAGAAAAAGCATAATGTGTGATATTCATGATTTGTCGGAGTTTGTCTCTGTTTTATTGAAATGCCCTGGTCAACTGTCAAGATCACTTTAAGCTAGGCAATAATATTTGTATTAATAGGCAAAATGCATGTATTCATAAGCTGTAAATAAATCTTAGACTAAAATCACTTACAGTATAAATTATTGAACAGCTGTGAACTTATGAACTCAATGGACTGAAACAAAGAAACAACTTATACCATCATACAAAATCAAAACTTTATTACTATGTCTTTGTTTGAGTAAATATATTTGGCTTTGTTGCCTACATCTGCAAGACCCTGTTTTCCCTCAGAAATTATTTCTGTAGCACATGATCTCTTTTGTGGATGAGCCATGTTATGATAGCCTCCAATAATACAAATGAAAGTAGTTTCCATATAATCATGGAAAGTCCAAAAATAAAAGCTTACGCAGCAGGGTAGTTTTTCAGTCGCTGACTACCGTCTCCGCTTTCTCCCACTATGCTAAATGTTTATTCTGCTCTTGGAGATCCCAACTGGCATCAGGCAGAAATTATAGTTGTCTGGTGATGTGTCTGTACATGTCACTTCTGCTTTTACCACTCTACCTCTGTCCAATGTCTCGGTTAATGTTGATTGAAATATGGGCACTGTCTGTCTGCAAAACCACTTTGTGTCAACATGTCAATAGCCGCACAAGGAGAAATAAGTCAAAAAACTACCACATTGTCAAATCACACGGTACACAAGAGCCGAGCGCAACGGATACGCCGGCCAGCAGAGAATTTGCGGGGTTTTGACAAGGATTTCATGCAGCACATCTTATGTTTCAGAATTAATCCCGCTGTAAAATTATGGGTTCTTTTCTTCCCAAACTCTCATTGCCATGGTTACAATGTTTAAGCCTGCGAGATGAGCAGAATGAGGTGTAAGAGAGAAAAAAGGAAGACAGTGCCAAGCTTTGATTCTCGTACCGTTTCAACTGCGATCAAACGAATGAATCTAATCATAACAAAGGACAAATTCCATTTTGC
>NW_015653483.1:22613-26090 GCF_001515625.1 Sinocyclocheilus rhinocerous
GACAAGTACTGACCAAATGACACTTGCTTGCATTGATAGACATCTTTAAATAGAGCAGCTACACCTCCACCTCTCCTAACAGTTCTGCAGACACTTATAAAAGTAAAGTTAGGAGAGGCTGTTTCATTGAGGACTGTTGCACTGCAGCTGTCTTCTAGCCATGTTTCATTTAGAAACATAAAATCCAGGTTGTTTGTGGTTATTAAGTCATTGATCAGAAATGATTTATTTTTTAGTGAGCGAATGTTTAAAAATGCTAACTTGATGGTACTACTTTGTGTCTTTACAGCAATCTTAGTTTGATGCATAATCGGCCCGCCATTTTTTAGTTGATATCTGTGGGCTTGCAGCGAAAGAGTGGGAGAGTTTGGTCCCAGCATACACCAGTTCCTCCATTTTCTGTGAGAAGCTTAGAAGTGGAGATGCTGGAGAGAGGGATAATGTGTCCGGTGAGATGGGCTGTGGCTCTGCTGTTTCTGCTGGCTGAAATATGTTGTCCTGGCTTCCCTGGCTGTTTTCCAGAAAGTCGTACTTGGGTGCTGAGTCTTGGAGCTGCTCTGATATGTCACAGTCTGTCTGTGATGAGCTCTGTGGGCAGGGGTCAGCCGGGATGTTGTCCATGAGCAGTGCTTGTTGTGGCTGCGTGGTGTTATCAGTGTCCTTGTGGGATGTGTCAACCACATGATGACTCGGAAGCTGATATGAAGTCCTGTCGTCACTCATACTTTGTCCAGGTGTGTGTGTGCCATTCAGGTTGAGTGGATTGGCACACACTACTGAAGGATGACGGAGGGAGAAATAGATATTGTCCTTTAGCACTCTTGCACCAAGTTTGTTTGGGTGGAGGCCATCCAGTTTAAACAGTTGTCTATGGCCCCAGAAAAGACTGAAGTTGTCGATGAAGTTCACTCCTTTTATACTGCAGGTTCTTTGTAGCCACGTATTCAGCCCAAGAAGCCGTGAAAACATGTTAGTTCCCCTTGCTGGGAGTGGTCCACTGATGAACGACTGAACTTCAAAAAAATAAAATCCACATGTGATTTTACATTATGCAATTGTGACTGTTTCTCATGATTGTGTCTACAGCATTTCTTACAATTGTGAATGTTTTTACATCTCATAGTATGACTTTTTAAACTTATTATTTTAAACTACTTTAAACAATTTTTTAGACTATTTTAATCTGAATTTATTCATCACAAATTAGACTAAGACTATTTTAGACTTTTTTAATCTCACTTTATTCCTCACTTTTTTTCCCATATCTCATAGTGTTACTTTTTAAACTTACTATTTTAAACTGTTTTTAGACTTAATCTCACTACTATTTTAAAATTGTATTATTAAAATTTTTTCTCCCTGAAGTGGTAACAGCCTTCAATTAAATAGTAATTAAACTACACAGAATTAAAAGCAATCACCAGAGTGTAGATGTAATTGTTTAAATCATCTGAATTATCTGAATCGATTCAAGTTTTATAATATTGCCTGTCGTCACTGTACCATTCCCGACAAATGCCTTATTTCAAACAATGTATGAGCAGTTTATTCCATTTTTTTATTTTAAGAAGTGAAGTAGAGCAAAATTGAAGAAAAACATTGCTATATTTCAAAGGATAGTGTTGATAAATAGGTTCATAGTCTACTTCAACATGTTTTCTGCTGAGTTCAGCGTCCTACGTATGGCAAAAATAACCTCCGCGCTGAAACTCCACTTGGACCGATGCTGGTCTTTATCAATTGCTCCTCATTTCCTTTACACACTTTATTTTTACGAAACTCTGAGCGTGCAAATGGAAGGTGTACCTCAGTAGTCAAGCCTGCTCTGTCTCAACAGTTAATCCCTGTCTTTGTTTGGTAGATTTAGAGTTGAATCTGCAGTAAAGCTGCATCACACACAGTTTTCATCCAGGGGATATGAGCTCCCAAACTTCCCTGATGACTGTCTGGAGCCTAAAGCTCCCTGCTGAATACAGATGCTCTCACCTTTAACGTCACATACATCTGGATCCCGACACAGAGGTGGAGAGGTCCGTCTGCAAGGCCTGCATTATAATACACCGTGATAATTCAAATGCGACTGGAGTGGAATATTTGCCTTCATAATTTCAGCTGTGTGGTTTTTATTATTATCCCTATACCTACTTTCATGACGTTGCTGTCATGATTAAACTAGTATGCACAACACTCAGATCATAACTCAGAACGCCAATGAGAAAAAGCATAATGTGTGATATTCATGATTTGTCGGAGTTTGTCTCTGTTTTATTGAAATGCCCTGGTCAACTGTCAAGATCACTTTAAGCTAGGCAATAATATTTGTATTAATAGGCAAAATGCATGTATTCATAAGCTGTAAATAAATCTTAGACTAAAATCACTTACAGTATAAATTATTGAACAGCTGTGAACTTATGAACTCAATGGACTGAAACAAAGAAACAACTTATACCATCATACAAAATCAAAACTGCTTTATTACTATGTCTTTGTTTGAGTAAATATATTTGGTTTTGTTGCCTACATCTGCAAGACCCTGTTTTCCCTCAGAAATTATTTCTGTAGCACATGATCTCTTTTGTGGATGAGCCATGTTATGATAGCCTCCAATAATACAAATGAAAGTAGTTTCCATATAATCATGGAAAGTCCAAAAATAAAAGCTTACGCAGCAGGGTAGTTTTTCAGTCGCTGACTACCGTCTCCGCTTTCTCCCACTATGCTAAATGTTTATTCTGCTCTTGGAGATCCCAACTGGCATCAGGCAGAAATTATAGTTGTCTGGTGATGTGTCTGTACATGTCACTTCTGCTTTTACCACTCTACCTCTGTCCAATGTCTCGGTTAATGTTGATTGAAATATGGGCACTGTCTGTCTGCAAAACCACTTTGTGTCAACATGTCAATAGCCGCACAAGGAGAAATAAGTCAAAAAACTACCACATTGTCAAATCACACGGTACACAGAGCCGAGCGCAGTGGAGAATTTGCGGGGTTTTGACAAGGATTTCACGGGGCACATCTTATGTTTCAGAATTAATCCCGCTGTAAAATTATGGGTTCTTTTCTTCCCAAACTCTCATTGCCATGGTTACAATGTTTAAGCCTGCGAGATGAGCAGAATGAGGTGTAAGAGAGAAAAAAGGAAGACAGTGCCAAGCTTTGATTCTCGTAGCGTTTCAACTGCGATCAAACGGATGAATCTAATCATAACAAAGGACAAATTCCATTTTGCCAGGGCTCATTGTGATGTCAATGGAAAGAGGAGGGGGTTTGCAGAGTTATAAAAAAGTGATGGGGTCTGATGAATTTCTGCTGGCTAAGGAGGATCCAAAAATGACAAAAATCTGATATTTCTTTCTGCAGCTCGACTCACACAAGTGTGCAAAAGTGTCACACAGGGCCTATATATATATATATATATATATATATATATTGTCGATGTTGGCGTGTAAAGCATGCTCTTTGTGCATGGAC
>NW_015653483.1:28905-44107 GCF_001515625.1 Sinocyclocheilus rhinocerous
TGCAAAAGTGTCACACAGGGCCTATATATATATATATATATATATATATATTGTCGATGTTGGCATGTAAAGCATGCTAGTTGTGCATGGACTGCCTTCTGAGTTTTCTAGGAGATGAGAGTAAGACCCAGAGCAGGAAACAGTTCCTGACCCAGGTTTCACCTGGCACACACATTGTCCCATAGCTGATCGTCACTGCAGTTAAAGGGTCTGACTGTCTCTGTGTGTTAACTCACCCCCCTCAGCCACATACAGGATGAAGATGCGCAGAGTAGCCGTTGTGCTCCTCAGGTCTTCCAGAAAACAACCAACATCACAAGAGCTTCTGTGCTGAACAGAGAACAGAGGAAAAGAGAAAAGGTGGTGTCAAAAAACTGATGGCAAAATAAAAACCTTGATGTTTGAAGGTTTATAAACTGTACATATTATTTTAAGTTAAGCATAAAGACTGGGTAGTCTCCTGTAATGTGAGACTTCCATTGTTAAGTACACTATTGTTCAAATACTTTTGAGCAAGAACACATTGAAATTATAAAAAGTGACAGCACAGACATTTATGTTTATAAAGATTTCTATTTCAAAATAAATGCCGTTCTTGTGTCCTTTCTATTGATAAAAGTATCATGTATCAGGGTTTTCACAATAATATTAAGCAGCATGGCTTTTAACATTGATAATAATTACGCATCAGCGTATTAAAATGATTTCTGAGGGATCATGTGACACTGAAGACTAGAGTAATGATGCTGAAAATGCAGCTTTCCAATCACAGGAATAAATTGTATCTTAAAATATATTAAAATAGAAAAGAGTTAGTTGTAATAATATTTCATAATAGTACTGTTTTTATTTCATTTTTGATCAAATGAATGTAGCCTTGATAGGCACAACAGTGTATAATTACAATCAACAATTATAGCACTATTCATCACACTCAGGCAGAAAGCAAAAGTACAGAGAACCACTACTGGTAAGAAAAAAGTTATACTTATAATTAATAAGTTATTACTTATATAAATGCATCATTCATTCATTCATTATAATAAATACAGTAGGAGAATGAGAGTTTTTACATTTTTGAGGATTTTGAAAATAGAAAAGTTTATTTATATATTTATTTATTTTGTCAAAGTACATTATAGAAAATGTATCGTAAAATCAAGATATCATTCGGTGTAATGTAATAACTTTGCCTATCTTTTGGAACAGCATTCACATCAGAAATGCCTTAAAATGCTTTTTATTAAATCTTTTGGTCACACTAGACTTTGAGAATTAAAGAAAAAAACACTGCCTACATAATACATCACATCACGCTCTAGGGTCGTGGTTCTCATCCTGACTTTTCAAGTTACTTGTGATTAACTGGATAAAAAATTTTGTAAGTATAGAAAATATTTTACAAATTTATACCTAGTAAAATATTTTTGAACTTTGCATAACTAGACTATCATAAAATGGCCATGGGATTATACGTCTTTATTCATTTACATGTCTAGAAATAGGTTTTATTGATTCTTAGTTGTTTTAGCTTATTTTTATTGCTTGGTTTGTCTTATTTTGAACCATTTTAAGTCATCTTATTGCCCTCGTGGAAGTTTGCTGAGGCCCCTAGTGAGTCCCAGCCTCTGGTTGAGAACCACCAATCTAGAGTGTCTGTTTTTAATAAACCTAAGTAATAAATTTAAGTGAAAAATCATAAATAACACACAATAATACACCACCTACACCACTGTATATCATCTTCACTATTATACCATCTACTCCACTTTCCTGCAACACTACAAATCTGCAGCCTTGAAATTGGTGTTCTCCTGTGGTCCTAACCCTAATCCTAAATTCAGTCAAGAGGTCAGTCTGTAACTGTACTACAAAAGACTGCTAGATTGTGGATATTTTACTAAATTCAAAACTAGATAATCATTGAATTGTATATTTCCAAATAAATTCACTGTTAGAGAACAGATTACAAAAACAGAAAAAATAACTAAATGGTCCATAAAACACACTTTTTTTTAACCCTGAACCCTGGTTAATTTGTGTCTCTGGTATGAATGAACCTATTAAGCTGTAGTAGATCAAGGAACACCTAATCAAATATGCTCTATTGACTAAAAAAATACAAGAAATCAACAACAACACCACATAACCCCAGAAGCTTAACCTACTACCTTTTAATCAGAAGAAATGTCTTTTGTCCATAAGCATTTATGTTTGATTCAAAGTCAGATACTGTATACAAAACAGAAAGCAAAGCGGAGGGAGTTGAGAATGTGACATTTGGTGAATCTGAGCTGGTGGCTGCCTTGAGCAGCGGCACACAGAATGTCGCTGCAAAGAGTTGAATGCTGAATCACACAGCCGTGCCCTCTTTCTGCCTCCCTGTATTTCACGATTCTTTCCTTTTCTTTCTCCTCCTTTCAGCTCTGGCCTTCACTAGCCCACAGAAAGGCTAAGTCCTCAAAGGCTTAGTTCAAACAGACTGAGCTTTGGAGGTCTTAACTGCAGAAGACTTCCCTCTGAGGGGCCGGATTCCAAAAGGCTGATTTCTGAGAGGAATTCTTTTCTGGAGAGAAGTCGTCTTAAGGCTGGTAAGTTCCAGGTGTTCAGGCCAGAAAGAGGTGTTAGAAATCTGGACAGGAGACAGATGGAGTTTGCAACGGCAGCGGGGTCAGGAGAGGGCAACGTCGTGGACACGCCGAGGCTCTTCCACTGAGGGGATGATCCACACAACCGCACGTCCCGAGAGGCTGCTGACAGTAAAGGCTACTGCTGAATTTATGGTTCTCCTCAATCATCTCGCTGCCAAGACTATAAAACAGATTTAACCAGTTGACTTTGGCCAACTCAGCTTGAGATTCATGGCTTTTTATCCAAGGTACGGCTGAGAGCAGAAGATGCTCTCCCCGCCACGCCGACTTGGAGAGGACCGCGTCCGGAGAAATGAGCGAATAAATCAAAACCACTCATTTCCCTCCAGAAACTCTGCAAAAGTCACAATATTCCATAAACAGGATGACTGCATGCCTAATGGAAAATCTGACCATTAAGTATGAAATGAGATGAATAACAATGGCGCACAACATCTCTGCATGTAGCTGAATCAGGACGTGTGGTGCAATCGTTACCCCACTGAGACCATCACACACCCGAACATCTCACAGTAACAGTGATGTTTCATCAAAATGATGAAGAGGAACATTTGCTGACTCAACATTCTCACAGACCTGGCTGCAATTTATTGGAAGCAATGAACTATACATTGACATATACAAGTATGCCATACAGTAACATGAAAGTTTGTGGTTATGAATACTCAGGTTCGACTTTCAAACTGTCACAAGCTCACAAGAGCATGTCAAATACGATCTGTATTAAAGACTAAAGTAACATAAATGAATATTATTCATAACACTAATATCTCACTGACTTACAACACTGTTCAAATGTTTCAGGTCTGTAAGATTTTTTAATGTTTTTAAAACGTTTCTTACATGCCAATGCTATATTTATTTTTGTCAAAAACATATGATAATAACAGATACAGAATAAATATTGTGAAATATCATTACAGTTGTATATGATTTGTATCTAAATATTTTTGAAATGTGATTTACTATTCGAGTAATCCTTTAGAAATCATTATAATATGTATTCTAATTTTGGACACAAGAAGCATTTCTTATCATTATCGATGTTGAAAACAGTTAATGCTACTTAATTATTTTAGAAACCATGTTACAGGATTCTATGATGAATAGAAAGTTCAGAAGAACAGCATTTATTTGAAGCAGAAGTTTCTGTAAAAATGTGAATATTTTAATGCATTCTTGCTGAATAAAAGTATACATTTCTTTCAAAACAGATAGACAGACAGTGAGACAGACAGACAGGCAGACAGACAGACAGACAGAAAGACAGACAGACAGATAGATAGATAGATTTAGAGTAAGACAGAGTTTTTGCAATTAGAAGTGCTAATTACCTGGTGACCTGTGTGTTTTGAGTACAGCATTACAAATGAATGCCACGAAAATGTCAGCCTTTGACTTTCAAAAAAAAAGTTTTGCTGAGATTACAATAATTAATCAAACTTTGAAGAAGATTATTCCCAGACACAGAGGTTCAAAGATGTCTCATCCTCTCGTTCATTCAGACTAGCACACTCTCACTGGTAATATTTAAAGAAAGCTTAAAGCCTCAAATCTGTTTTCTAAATGAGTTTAAACAAAAATCATCATGCAGTACTTTAAATACACATAAATTGAGGACTGTAAATGTAAGTGTATTATATTATATTTATACTTCTACTGTATTTCTATATATCTACTTCTCATACATAACATTTATGCACTTTATTCTATTTTCTTTTTCCTTTCTTACCTACAACGCATATATCTGAAATCATATGTCTGATGTTGACTAAGCAAACAGTTAGCATGTCCGCTGTCATAATATCCAGACTTTTTTATCTATTTACAAACATGACATTAATACTCAATACTCAAGGAAGAACGACAATGTTAACCTGAAGTTTCATGCCAAATCCAACCTGACTGCTTCGATGTATAAATAATTAGAATAAGTTCACCATAGTGAATTTAATGTACTTGCTCAATAAAACAAATTTTTTCAAATTCGTTTTGAAATAGTGCACCTTTAAACAAATTCTCATTGATTCTCAGTGAATACAAAAGCCAAATGTGTTTGCTGTCCGTGTGCCGACAATATTGCTGGACCGAAGATGGCCTTTTTCTCTCTCTTCGCATCAGTCCCCCCCTCTGCGCCCTGCCCCCTTTCACGCAGAAATACATGCATATGCAAATGAACAGTAAGCCCCTGCCCTCCCCATTCCACCATTCTTTCAGATGCACCTCAATAGCCTGCACATCCTAAACCGGAGGTATTCATGACAGACGGCCAATGTGAAAGTGACCAGAACCTAATTTTATTTATTACATATTCCTTTCCACATCTCTTTTCCCTCTCGCTCATTCCACACAGCTAGCCAGTGGTCTGGGCATAGTCTTAATACGTTCGGCCCATTGTGGCCCAGCTTTGTTGTCCTCCCCAGTCACTATCATCCGTTCTCAGAGCAGACAATGGGCAGCGTTGACGCTGGACACGGCGGTCATGTTCTATTTGCCGATGCGCATTATCTCCCAATCCCCGTCCTTTTGCTGCCCATGCTCTGTGAGTGTCCCTCGCTCTGAATAGAGTCTAAAGCCATAATTGGAGAGAGAAGGGGGGAATAAAAAAACGTGGTGGGTGAAAGTGGGCATGGACTGTTATATAGGCTACATTTGGGCTTGGCCACATGCATACTAATAACATCATTACAGAGCGATTCTTCTGGAGAGTGTTTACTTTGTTATGGTTTCCATCACCTTCCTCTCCTCCACCGACAAATCGCTAATGCCCACCTCTTTCTCTCCCCGTCCTTTTCACCTTTTTTTCCCAAATGTAGATTTGCACGCAAGGCTAATTTTCTTATATTTTGCCAAAAAAAAAATAAGTTACGTAGTTCCAGTAATTCTCTCTCCAGCGGGTGCACACTGTGTGGGTGGTGCTTCGCACGGCAAGCACTTCTTTTCCATGGCATTGAACTTGACCCTAAATGACCTTTTTATAATGAGTGAATTGAAAACATCTCCCTTTGGAATGCAGCTTGTAGACACTGGCTAGGACTGTTTTTTTCTTCCTCGCCACCCCCTTCCACACATCTCTGCTTTTGATGAATTAAAGGGGCAGTATCCTCATCCTCCTCACCTGCACTGTAACGCGTGGCTCTCAAAGGATGGGAGGTCAATAACGCTGCCTTTATAAAGCAGAGTCCACTGAAGAGAGACACAGAGAAAAGAAAAAAGATGCCGCTTTCTCCTTCAGGCGCCGAGACAGCAAAAGAAACCAATATCTGTCCTTTTATTTACAGCATAAATACCAGCTTACAAGAGTGAGGGGGTTGTACAGGCTGAGCCGTGGCTCAATTTCCCACCATAACACTAAACTTTTGAAAGCGGCCTGTACTATGGTACAACACTGCCAACATCCACAGATTCACAGAAGTGTGATCACTGAAAACCCGAGTTCAAGTGACTAAGGAGCTATATGCACTTCTCAGCAGCACCTTGGGACAAATCAATGCTTGACGCAAAGCTCAGCTTAGCAAAGCCTCTGTTAGCTGGCTGTTAATGGTAATAATATATTGTACCTGCAGCACTGCTATCTATATCAGAGGTTAATGATATCACTGAACTGAATTAGCTTTGTGTGTAAATTAGGACTAGGCGATCTGAAGATATATACAGTGCAATAGTAGAAATGTGTAATTTGGTAGAGATTCTGCTGTACTCTTAGAACCATGGTAGATATTTGGCTATAAATGGACAGGACTGCTTTTATGTTGTTTACATTGGAGAAATGTGAAAATACAGTAGAATGTGTACCAAACAAGTATTAAAAAAAAGGAAAAAAATTATATTTATCAGTCTAACTCAAGGCAGAGTTTAGTTATTTAAGATGCAGATTTTGAATTTTTTATGATTTTTTACGATGCATATTTGGAGTACAATAGCTGGTCCTCAAATTTGATTGGTTGAGTGGCGTTCAAAAAGTGCGGATATACACTAAATCGTTTACAGTGCTCAGCCAATTTGTTCAAAAACATTGACTCATTCAGGAACGAAACAAGTCGATGTGTCGGAATATGATACTTCCTGAATTCACAGTATTCAAATAACACTTTACTATACCATGAAGTCATGGAGAGGAGTTGTGAATGGCAGTGAAGCAACTGACTCCAAAGGTCAACAATGACAGCTTGAAGAGTGTAGTATGCCCAGATTATAATTAGAAGGATGTTCTTCACCAAATGTAGTACCTACTCATTATGCAATTTCAGATGCAGTGACTGTCTTTGAGTGAATCACTAATTCATTCATCAACCAAATCAATTCATTCATAAACACGGATGCATTCAGGAATTACACAAGAGACTCTTTTTTTATTGAATCACTGAGTCATTCATCAACAAAATCAGTTCATTCAAATACACTGATTTATTCAGGAACTAAACACTACAGTACTCCAGTGTGTTGCTCATAAACACATTGGATGCTATGGTTTCTTTATAACTATTTTTGTTGACATTGCAAAAATAGACACATTAACCTACAATACTGAGTCTAAAATACAATTTCCCAAATAGCAACTTCTTGTTTTTTTTTAATTGTTGCAAAAAAAGCCATATCAGCATAACTTTGATTACCTGAACTTTGACTACCTGAACACTTTTGCTCATGTGATATTTCTTAATCACACTTACCAAGATTTTGGTCATACACCACCCACCCTAATGTAAATACAGTCCCTCACACAAAAGTACGAGGCATAAGTTAAGTTTATTTGTGACCTTCTTCAATATGGAGTGAGTTGACAATGATATTTGTTTTTCTTTTTGATAGCACTGATTGAGTCAGATAGCAGTGGTCCAGTATTTTGTGTATGTGTGTGCATATGTTTTGCTCTGAAGTGTGCTAGAGAGGTGCATTTGATCTTAATGGTGATATATTCTCCGTCAGCGCTGTCACGATCCATCACTTAAGCGCAGACCTGCCGCAGCTGCCCAGTTGAGGTGTGGCTTATTACACTACCCCAAAGTTAATGAATAATAAACAGGGTTGAAGTGCCATCTAAGCTAAGACCCTGTGAAGCAATATCCTCGTGGCAACGTCACCTCACCCCCCGGCCCTGCCACCGTCGTCCCTCTCTCATCCCCCTCCCTCCTGCCACGGGACACCATGTTTATGCATGATGCCTGTTTCAAATGTATCGGCCACATCATTTCTGCTGTTGTCCTAGGAACTGATGACACGCTCGGCATTAGGAGTGATGACCTGCACACAAGGGCCCGACTCTTGCTCTACTTTACAGCCACTGCCAAAATGCTGCTGCATTATCCACACAAACACACATATATAGATGCTCAGATAAAATACAAGGGGTTGTTGTTTTTCATACATCTTTGTGATTAGCAATTGTGTGTGTGCGCGCTGATTTGCAGTTTGCTTACACTTTGCCTGCTTGTGTCTTATCAAGACAGGAAGAAAAAAAAAAGGAAAGGTGCTCGCTGACAATCATCCGCTCATAATTAAAGCTGCCTTATTATACCTCACATCTTGCTTTGGTGTCAAGTTGATCCAACCATTTTGAATTTTCTTGTTCTTTCCTACTCTGTTCCTGATCTGAATGGAAGAAAAAGAATACATACTGCATATTATGGACACGTAAAAAACAGTACTTTATTAATATTTAATCTGAAGATGCGAATGTCTCAGTATTTCCATATCAAAACAGATTTTTGACATTTTGACATTTTGTTTAGGTCTGGGCTCATTTTTTAATTTCAGCTGTTCTCGTGCTTCTTTGGTTTATATGGCTGCAACGCAGATCCTTTTGCATGCCGTTCCAGTAACACTGATTTGTTGGTAAACTGATAAAGCTGGCTTAGCTTTTGTATGTTCTTTATGATTTTATGGTACAGCTCTTGTTTCTGCAATACATTAAACTGTGAGAACTAATGGAAGCTGGAATCCAAGAATGGATATCCTTGAAGAAACAAAGACATAAAAAAGCAATATACATAAATAATTTTGGGGTCTGTAAAACATAAAAAGAAGTTTCTTAGAGTCTGAATTTATTTCATTAAAAATACAGACAGTAATATTGTGAAATTGTGTACAATTTAAAATAGCATGCCTATTTAAATATATTTTAGAACGTAATTTATTCCTGTAATAGCAAAGCTGAAATTGCTGCAGCCGTTACTCCAGTCTTCAGTGTCACATGATCCTTCAGAAAGCATTCAAATATGCTTATTTGGTGCTCAAAAATAATTTATTTTTATTATCCATGCGTTTCAGGATTCTTTGATTAATACTAAGACAATGGTAGTGTATAATATCAAATCAAAGACATACAAACTGACTACTAAATATAAAAGTATACAGGTATATAGATTTATAGGATGCTTAAAGTTTCTTTCTTTCTTTCTTTCTTTCTTTCTCTCTAGAGAACACTTTGAGGCAACACATGTGTGGACTATTCGTCATGTTAAGCCATTAAAACTAAAGTAACAAAAATGCAGCTGAATAATTCAGCTGGACAAAAAAGGTTGACTAAAACATAGTTTTATACCCACAACATTTGTTGGGGAGGAAATGTGTCCCTTCAAAGCTCATGTAACACCGGCGCCACTGCTAATGCTATACATTAGCCACTGCCATTTATTCGTCAAATTACAGACAGTATTAGGTTGAAATGGGATTTCTTATTTCTTTTTTCATCAGAAGTATGTGAGACTTTAATTGATTACATCTGTCTCCAGTTACTTCATTATTCACCTAAATTTGAACAGGTGGGAAAGTGCTCTGCTTGTGGATTCAAGTGGACAACAGCTCCCTCACACAGACGCTCATTTTTTTTCTCCTAATCTCGCTCTGCTTTCACTTTGATCTTTCTTTCTATTCTCCTCCCTCTCACTATTGCTACTGTCTGCCCAATGACTCGTTCAGTTCCTCGATTTCAGTTTCTCCTGATGTTCTTCCGTCCACTCTTGTTTCGTACCTTCCTCCTTCAAACAGTTTTGTCCTGAAGCATTCCTTCACAACCTTCCCCCATTTGAGATCAGTGCGCCCCCACCCCGTCCCCATCCCCAAGCCTGCGCTGGCCCTCTGCCTGAACACACATTTGTGTCTGCCTTTTGAGTGTTTTCAGAGGCCCATTAAACAGCACCTTGGCAGGGCCCGACATACTCACCTCATCCCTTAGACCTACAGAATGAAGGAAGGTTATCAGATTCCCTTATCCATGCCAGACACACACACACATTCACAGAAATGAAAGTTTGGAGGTAGCTTGCACATAAAAGCTCTTTGCTTCCTCTATCTAACATTTCTTCTGCTGGTCAATGGGAGAAACTCAAGTGTGCAGGACGGAGGCTCCTGTGAGTGTAACTTAACACATGCTATCGGGTGCTAAATACCACACTTCCAAATTTTAAAATATTTACTATGCTTCTAGTCGGCGACACCATTGGATGACACAGTTGATTTAAAAGGCAAAGAAATAACACAAGAATATGCCAACAGTGTTGATGACTTTCACTGAGAATAACATAGATGCATTCAGCAGAAACTAGAAGCATGACCTCTTGTGATAGGGTCAATGACTAACTTACCAACAACACACTGTAGTGACCATACTAGCAAAAGCCAACACCAAAACAGAGAAAAAAACATCATTAAAATCACACTTAAACAAACCAGTGGAAGCAAGTTGTCATGAAAATTGTCTAAAGTCATTGCTAATTTAAGATTTAATGGGTGCCAGTGAAGGAATGTTTCTAATTACCATAACAAGGAGGCTGATATAAATGTAGGTCCTCAGTGCTGCAGCGGTGGTTGTTTGATGCGACTATACACAGATGTGTCAGAGTCAATCATCATACCTTCTTGCACCTGCAAAAATGGAGCATGAACTCATGGAAGGAAGTTGAGAGAAAGACATGAGAGAGGACAGGAGTGGAGAAGAGCAGAAAGCAACGAAAGCAGGCTAGAGGAAAAGAAAAGCAATGCATGGAAAGTAAAAATGAGGAAGAGAGATGAAGCAAAAAGAGACAAGAGGAAAAGAAAAAGAAAAAGGAGTGGCAATGAAACAAAGCGAAAGGAAAGGAAAGGAAAGGAAAGGAAAGGAAAGGAAGTCGAGAGGAAAATAAGGAAAGGAAAAAAAAGGAAAAGGGATACCAAAGGAGATGACACAAAGTGAGACGAGATAAGAGAAAGGGAAAATAGAAAACATATCCAGAAGAAATGCAAGGGGATGAGACAAAGAGAGATAAGTTGAGAGGAAACAAAAAAGGAAAATAAAAAGAGAAAGGAGACAAGGCGAGACTAAACAGGAGTTCCGGAAGGAAAAAAAAAAGGAAAGGAAAGAAGATGAGATGAGATGAAGTGAGACAAGATGAGAGGAAAGAAAACAAAAAAGGAAAAGAAGAGGAAATGGAAAGAAGACAAAAAAGAAAAAAGGCAAAGCAAGGAAAGGAGATGAGACGAGAAGGAAGGAAAGGAAAGGAAATTAACAAAAAAAGTGAAGGAAGGAAATGTAAGGAAATGAAAACGAAAGGGGGAAAGAAAAGGAAACAAGCTAACATGCGAGGAAAGGATATAAAAACAAAAAAAGGAGAGGAGACAGGGTGCAAAGAAAGAATGCAGTGAGAGAAGGGAGTGAAAGAAAGAAGACAGATGTAAAAGAGAGAGAGAGAGAGCAACAAGCTAATGGAGAAGTGGATATTTTGATTTGACTTGTGAGTTTGATGACTACCTCCCTCCGCCACCTGTGAAGGTCTCTGCACCATCAAAGCACATTAGACACATTAGGCCCATGCTTACTTATGAGCAAGATAAAAAGCTGTGGGGCCTCTGCCTTCTCAAGCTGTGAGTGGAATAGCTTTGCAATTTGCCTGCAAAAAAGCAGCATTTTGATCTTAATGAATATAAAATGGCTGCCATTAAAAGTAAAACAGATTATTTTGGGCTTTTCAGGGTGTGCGGCTCTCTGACAGTATTGGAGGACCACTATGATCTTTCATTAAAACCTCACAGCGGGGTCCCCTCCGCGGCCGACCGGGGCCTCAGCCCTCAAAGAGATTGGCTGCATTTAAAAGACATTTTCATAAATCTACACAGATTTCAGAAATTCAGTAATGAAAGCCATGCGAGAGGGGCCGGCGGCTCAGAGACTGGGCTTCACCACTTTCGCTGAGCCGATGGTCACACTGGTTATGGAGAGAGAGAGAGAGAGAGGGGGGACCAGACCCATCCGTATCACCCCCATGGCAGCACGCCACATGCGCCTCTGCCTGATCTATGCTTGTTAATGACTAGCATGTGCTAATTACTGTCAGTAGCCAGGCTCTGGCTCACAGCGCTACAGATCCCCAACATAGGCTACCTGCCCAATCGAGGGCCTGGACGCCGCACACTTTTAATTGCATTAAACTTTGCCGAGTGATTTGCTTCGCTGGGAGAGAGAGGGAAGGACTGACAGCTGGCCAGCTCCGCTAATGGACCTTCGGAAATCCAGCGGGGATGGATGTTATTGGTCTTGTTTTTATTCATCTGTGTGATCTTGACACGGTACCAAGACACTCTAAAGCATCTCGCACATCTTCTGGGACTGAATGTTGCCAAAACCCTACCATTGTATATTAGCAGTCACCTAATGTTGAAGAAGAGGAGGTAAACTCTTTGTCACATCGTTAAAGGTGCACTAAAGTCATTAATTGTTGACGTTGTACTGGTTGATATGACATGGACAGGTTGTCTGTGGCTTTATAGATTAAAAAATAGTGCACCTTTAGGTTTTCTCTTTAAAGGGGTCAAAATTCACTTTTACATGGTGTTTGCATATAAATGTCTTAGCAGTGTGTGGAGACAATCACCCAACAATGATAAAAATCCATTTACTCAATTTTTTTAATCCCCAAAAAAACCTAAACAGTCTCAATTATCAAGGCGTTTTGATTTCCTGCCCAAGGCCGCTGATGGACTGTCCTGTATTTTGGCATATTTCCCTCAGCCAGTTTCAGCCATTTTCTCCACACTCGAGCAGCTGTAGCAACAACGTCTCGTAAGCAATGCAGGTGTTTTGTAGTTGGATGTAAAAGTGAACAGTCTTAATTTTCTCCCGACACGAGAGCCACTGAGGACGCAGTAGATTAGTTTTGTTTTTGATGGTAAGGCAACAAAAAACAGAAGAGAGAGGTGGGGTGAGCAGTAGCTCATTATCATTTAAAGAGACGTGCACCGAACGGGTCCCTGCGAACAGATCTGTTTTTAACAAGGTAAAAAAGGGTGTTGTTTTACACGACCATTGAGAAATTAGATTTTTTTTTTACACGACCACTGAAAAATGTTTAGGTTGCAGACATTTTATGAGACCCTAAAAAATCATAGACTCTTAAGAAAAAATGGTTCTAAACAGTACCAGAAAAGGCCGTTTTTGGTGCTAAATAGAACCCTTTTTATAGGGTTCCATAAAGAGCTATGCTTTGAAAGTGCTATACAGAACATTAATGGTGTTATAAAAACATTTTTAATGATAGTTTATTTTCATTATTAGTATAATGTATATTAGTATATTTATATAATTAATATTAGCATTATTAATATTATTTGTATATATTATTTTTTTACCCCTCTATCTGCCTGGTCTTATAATATCTTACAGCGTCTATTAGGGTTTTCATAAAAACAACAACAACATGTTGTGTCAATTAGGTACTTTTATTTTATTTAATGACGTGAAATTGTAGCAAAAATGACAGTGATCTAACCGTTATTAGCAGAATGCATTAATAAATGAAAATTGACACTGAACATAAATAAATATACACAGGTAAATAGTGTAATGAAGATCAAGTTCCAGTGAAATGCTGTATTTTCGCAATCCTCTATGATGCCTTTAAGTCCATCATTATGTGTATTTTGGTGTGATTGAGTGGCAGTTTTTCTCTGCAGATGATTGTTGTAGTTGTAGGATGTGACAGCATCTGAAATGCACAACTGAGTTTAGAGTTACAATGTGTCTCCTTCCATTTGTTTATGTAAAAACAATTGTTTATGAAGGCCAAAAGTAGTATGTGAACACTTCACAATGTTATATTTATGCATAAACCCAAGTAATAATACAATAAAATAAAAAATCTAACAATATGGACCATAAATTCAATATCTTTGTTACGTTCCAACTTGTGGAAAATGGGCATCCGATGACCCTTTAAGCAATAAGCACCTTTAACCTTTAAGCGATGCAACTTTTCCAAGTTGCATTGCTTTAAAAGTTCTGAACCCTTCAAGGCAGGCCACTGCAAATCTTTGAATCTTGGGCAAAAATCATTTGCTGTAGAGGCTGTCTGCAAGGAGCAAAACGGGAAGTTTGGCAAAAACTTCAGCAAAGTGCTTGCTGTACTGCACGCTGCTCAAGGCTTAGCTTCTATCTTATGGATCACTGTAATATGCATGTGCACCGGACAGTGAGTTACACATCCATTAATGTATGCACTGATCTGTGGCCTTCTGGGTCAGTCTTAATCCCTTTCATGCAAAAATCACTCTCTACACACTTTCATCTTCTGTTTGCAACAACTTAGATCTTTCTCTTGGACATCTCTGATATATCTCTACAAACAGAAAACATAAGTAGCATGTCATATCTGTAGGCAAACAAACAAGTAAATACATGAATTATAGATCGAGAAATAAATGAGGACGGTACATGGGTATCTGAATGCCTCCGCGGAGTGATGTACAAACAGCGCACGGGCGACACACAGAATGATTGGCTCTGGCTGCAATCCCCTGCTAAGAGAGAGCTTAGGGAAGGACACACACACACACCCTGAGACAGACACTTCAACATCATGGTCTGAGATCCAAAGGGAAATTAGTGGGCACTTAGCTCCACACATGTCGAGTGTTTTAGCTGGGATCCAGGCCATAAGATCCAAGCAGCAGCACATGAAAGAGACTCAACTGCCCTCCAGCTTCCAGCCCTCCGCTACATTGCAAATACCTCAAAGAGAGAAGTTTGCTTCCACACACAGACGTTTCTCACGTCTGAGCGCATATGAGTGCGTGATCGCGCTTGGTTCTGCTGTAAAAACAGCTAAGGGATGTTGTTGCTGACAAAAACATTACCATTATTTTTCTAATCATCTCCGATGACTCTTCATTCACTGTACCGTTTGTGCTGTGAGCTCATATACTTTCTACGTTCACTGTAAATACCCAATTTCCTTGTTTATATAAATATCAAAATATACCCAAGGTGTTAATACCATGTAAAACTCACTGATATGCATATGTTGTGACACACAACTAGTGGCTTAATGAGAACTCCCACGCTCCCTGAGTCATTTGACACAACTCCAAAACATCTCTGTGATTGATGCAGCCAAGTATAATGGCATTCTCATTGAAGTTTATAGCATACTGTTCACAAAAAATGAAACATTACTACATTTTATAAGCTGCTGCAATTTATGTGGCTGAAACATCAGCTGTCGGAGGGCAACAAATCCCACCCACTCAGTGAATGTCGGCTCAGCTTTACCATACTCATAACATTTACCCACCCGCGCCTC
>NW_015653483.1:44341-50119 GCF_001515625.1 Sinocyclocheilus rhinocerous
TTTGTAATGCTAGTCAAGTTTTCTTATATGAAAACAGTTGTAATTTAGTGTTACCTCTCTCATCATTTAATTAAATAGGCTGCACTGTACCTTTACGAATATGTAAATGACCTCTCTTCATTAAATGACCTATTTGTTTTAGCATAGTTTAAACTGTTTGTTTGTTTAACAATGGAGGTTAATTAATTGAATACTGAATATGTGCCATATCATGGTATGCACATGGTTAACATTACAAACATTTCACATATTTCAGAGCAACTTGATTAGTTTCCATTAATGCTTAGGTTAGACTTTGCATTCAAGTTTAGAGTGCTATTTGAACTCCTTTATTTATTTATTTATTCATTCATTCATTTTTATTATTTATTTATGTATTTTTTAAGAGTTCAAGTTATACTCTAAAGTTAACTGCGAAGAAAAATTTTGATTTTTCTTGATGTTGTTCAAATCCCTTTTTTCATGATATGTCCAATTGTTTCCACAGATGGTTAGCCTATTCTTTAAAATTTACTTAAACACCTCAAAACAATTTTCCATGATTTGCTTGGTTGATTTCATAAATAGTTAGTAAATAGTTAGGCTAGTCTTAACTTTAGAGCATATCTTCAACTCTTTTTCAAAACAAAAACAACAAGAACAATCACATTTTACATGATATGTCCAATTGTTTTTTTTTTAAATACTTATGTTAGTCTTTGAAATTAACTTTATAGTATAACTTGAACTCTTATATCCCTTTTTCCATGATTTGTCCAATTCAACATGGCCACCGCTCGTCATGCAGAGAAAGTGAAAGCCGGGAGTGGAAGTTTCAGGTCTGCCACAGGGCGCCAACAGGCAGCACAGAACGTTCTAGGCCACTCGGCAGACCTCCGTGCTGTTTAGCGCCCACCGCCCTGTTGTAATTCTGTGTTTATCAACTCTTTATTATGGGCGCATCATCATTTACAATGGTACCATCTGCTCATTACCTTTCCTGAGTATGGGGCAAATTGCTTTCACAGGGAGTTAACCAGAAAAAGGAAAATTGTCAGCAATAGAGAGAAAATCAAGAAACCTGCTTCCGTCTATTTGCAAAGGCTGTTACCCACACAAGAGATTCAGAAACACGTTTATCTTTTAAGGGGATAAAATAATTAGCCGGCTCTGGTTGTGCGAAAAGAAACAACGAGATTGGTAAATTAGAGCGAGAGGCCTCTGTCGAAATCAAATAAATTTGGAGCGTTTTATGGGTACCTGCAGCTGTGTAGCAAAAACAAATATCACATATGACCACATGACTCTAATTTATCTGGTTCTCTCCTAAATGAACAGCCCAGGCCAGGCAATGGGAAAAACAGTAGGAAGTAGAAAATAGGAGAATTCCTATCTCATCTCTCGCATTTAGTCCATTAACTCTTCTAACCACGACGGATGAGGAGAGGCACTCGCTTACAAAAAGCACCCATCAGGGAAAAACACAAACGTCTAACACCTAAACCTTTACTCAACGTGGAGAATTAGACTGCCTTTCTCATCCACCGGTGAATATCGATACTGCGGGTGGCACCGTTTTCTCCCGAATTCATGGCAGAAGAGGGGAAGGGAGGGAGACCATCTGTTTCATTTTGTCTTTATACAGTGATGTATGGAGAAGCACATCCATGAATTAATCCAAATTTAACCTTAAAAAAAATACAGATAAAAATAGTGAGAGAACAATCTTATATAAGAGACTCAAATATGACATTCTGGGTCATTATATCATATGGCTTGTTACTTTCATTGGTATAAAATATACGTGTTTCTAATCAGCATGAGCCAATCCAATCCAATAATTAAGCATATAGTCTCCAGACTCTTTGTGAATGAGATATCCAAGGAAAGACAGACCCAAAAGAAGGGTGTAGCAGAAATTCTGATGGATTGTGACAATACGGTATCAATGACAGAGACCAGCCCCGCTCTTTCCCATCTGATTTATGTAACGGGTCATGCTGGCGCCTGTGTATGATAGATTTGATATTGTCGGGACGAGTTGTTAGACTTTTGGACATTCTCTAATGTGAAGGCTGACATTATTCATGATATTTTGGAAGGAATAGAGGCTAAAAGATCTTTGACATTCAAGGATTGTGAACCTGCAGCTATGTGAAAATGTGTGTAGTGCACATTGGAGGCAGATGCCATCAGATGAATCAGTGGTCACCGGCACACAGCGCTATCAGAGCTCACACAATGTCAGGGCTGCAGGGCGGCCCCGTCCCAACACACACACACAAATATACATCAGTCTTGCTCTGACACAGTCTACTAGTTGTGATGGCTGAGCAGCATAAGGGCCCGGACGACAGCCTCTAACGAAAACTGAATATTTGTTCTCCTACTGTATCATGATGGAGATTATTCACATCTTTTTTTTTTTTTATACTGAACTAATAATTTTTTTTACCTCCAAACACTAAACCTACTTGAATAGATATCTGATAACAGAAACATTGAGATGGAGAATAAGCAGTGTTGAAATGGGAAATGATCCTGGTTTAACTAAATGTAAACAGCAACTGATGATGGGAGTTTTGTATGTTTAACCTTGCATGCAAAGTTGGCATGGAATGAAACTTCACCCCATCTATTTTTTAAATGCATGTTACTGATCTTATTGTGAATGATTCATCCATTCATTTTCATAGGTTTTAATCAAAATATTATCCATTTATGTTCCAGTGAAACAATAGACCACTCTCAAGTGATGTATGCCAGACTTCTCCAATCATTCTCACAATCCACTTAAACCCTGACCCTGCAAACTTACATTTATCTGCCTCCATTTTTTGGTGTAACTCCCACGTCTCAAAAGCCAATAAACAATGATGGATAGAAGCAAGAATTTTTAGACCTTCATTTTTAGAAAAAAAAAATCCAGTTAATGAATCATTGACAAAGTTTAAAATATTACCATTTTTCTTACAACTATCATCTTACAGACATTGATTTATCATCTGTCCCATACACTTGAATTATATAGATTCACAGAAATGTTTCTTTCTTTCTTTCTTTCTTTCTTTCTTTGTGGATGGCATGGGGGTGAGTAAATGATGAGAGTATTTTCATTTTTGAGCGGAGTATCCCTTTATAGGGTAAAATTATTACATTGTTTTTCCCTCCTAATTTTCAGATTCATTCGGTTTGTTTCTCATTCCTGGTTTCATGTGGTTAAAACCTGACGAAACATACATAACTCGATGTAGTACACTTAGCCCTCTGTGTACTGCACCCTTATCACACACATTTACAAATATATCGCACTAGAATACAGTGATTTATCTACTCCAGAGCTAATGCAAACAAACTCAAAATATTTATTTTTTTATCACACTCTCCACCGCACACATATCCTCACATTATCACAACCTCATGATAGGATTTCAGATGAGATTGTGAAAACAAATGGAAACGATGGGCTACAAAACATAAAATATACAAGCGAAGAACCACCTTTGTGTGCGTCACCTCCACATTGCAATATTCTCGTATCTACTGAGACTGATTTACAACCCTCCCTCAAAGCGGGGGTCAGATCTCACCTAGCTGTAGCCTCATTTCCATATGCTGTATTAGGGTGGTGTCAGACACTATGCAGAGTCTGAGGTCTTATTAGGCATGGGGGTCTCTGTCATAGTACAAATCAACACCGCCGGGACTTCTGCTCATTCTCTGCCACAGACTCCACTCAACAAACTCCATATGTGAGACTTCCGCACGCTTTATCGGCGACTGGTGAGCCCTGCTCGGTCATCGGCCCTTCGTCATGCAAGTCCCCCCAGTGATGGAAGTGGGATGCCGAAGTGTCTGGGGAAAGGAAGACACAAAACAGGGAATAGGAGGTGGGTGGATGGGCATAAAGTTGGCAGCCTGTGATTGCGACAGCTTTGATTCCCAAGAAGAGAGTAAATAAACAAGATCCCCTGTGGTTCCTGCAGAGACTGGGAGCGGCAGTACAATATGGAAAGGGGAAAGGAGGAAAGGAGGAAGAGGAGGACACAGATGAAGACACGAGAGGTGTAATAATAAGGTGTGACACTGAATGCACTAACGAAATGCGCAAATTACAGGATTAGGTGATGAAAATATGTAACAGAGTTTTAGTATGTTGGTTTCCAACTAACATATTTTCTCCTCCAAATAGAATTCCTGAATGTACTGAATGTATATTTTAACTGAAAGGTTCACATCATGTCAGCAGTCATCAGTCTTTTTTTTTGTATTTATTTATTTAGAAGAAATTAATGCTTTTATTGTGATCATATTAATACATGTTTCTTAAACACCAATGTAGTATCATGTGACCCTGAAGAAATAAACTACATTTTAAAATGTATTAAAATAGAAATGTTAATTTAAATTGTGTTTGTTTGTTTGTTTATTTATTTATATTTATTGATAGATTCCCTTTTACATTTCTGCTGTTTCATTAATTGCAGGTTCTATTGTGATGACCTAAACTATATAGTGTGACAACATGCCCCAAATGTAGGTCAACTTGTGTTCAATAACAGTTTGTTATCCTTGCAGTATTGGAGGATATGTTTAAAAGACTATGCCAGAAAACTAAAGTTTGGGCATTTACAGAAAATGACTTTCTCCAGCATAGCATTTAACATCATCAACGGACAATTTGAATGCGGCAGTGGATGAAAAATAATGCATAAGCTATCAGTAATGCAACAAAACAAGCCAAAATATTGTAGATCATGACAGTATACACAACAACAAATAAACAAACAGGCACACAACAAATAAACAAACACCCACATATCCCAAGCCCAAAATCAACATTCATGCAATATGTCCTGTGGTCTAAGAAATATCTGGGAAGTAAACTTCAGGCTCTGTTCTGTGATGAACTAGGAGCTGTAATAATTCGATCAGACTGTCCATACGTCAATGCTGTGATGACTCGGGCCACTGCAGCCATCTGCTTTGTGTAACCAGCTGAGGAAAGCAAGAGTAAGAGAGAGAAAAAAGTGAGAGAGAGAAATCAAAAGTAAAAGAAAGTATGGAGAAAATGAGGATTAATGTCATGGCCTGGAGCGCTGGGCCGTCAGAGTCAGAGAGTTTTATTGCGATACTGGCATTCCTACACAAATTAATTCCAGATATAAGCTCCGTCCAGCACAACTACACTCAGTTAGAAATAAAGGAATGAGACATCAAGTACAGGGTAAACTAAACATACAGAAAATCTACAGTGGCGTGTTGAATAATAAGGATTTTTTTTTTGTTTTGTTTTTAAATTGAATGTAAATGTTTGTTTCATTTTCATTTTGATGTACAGTTTCTGTTTAAAGGCCTGTGGAACACAGTCTAAATTGTAAATTCTAAACATTATCAACAAACAATAGTACTATAATATGTTCATATGCTTAAATTAACATAATGTGTTAAAACCATATCATGTCAAGTCAATTTAGATAAATGAGTGGCTTGCACACTTACCTGATATCATATTTCATAATATTGTTTTTATTTGTGTACTGTCAAATATAATTATATTATTAACTATGCAATAATATAACTCTTTACTTTATTTTACTCTCTTAACTTGATTCACTTATGAACTCGATTCAACCTTGTAAAATGGACAACACATTACATTAACTGATTTAAGTAAATTACTATATATATATATAGTAATTAACATATTTGAATGTTGAGCACCGAGCTCATTGGCTACCGATACAGGAGAGAACCAATCAGCTGTGCCATGTGATGATGTCATTAGGTCAGATTGAG
>NW_015653483.1:50169-59626 GCF_001515625.1 Sinocyclocheilus rhinocerous
CATTAGGTCAGATTGAGTTAGACCTATCGGACTGCGCCATCTAGAGTTTCATGCCAAACTATATATATATATATATATATATATATCTGATCACTGTTTGGTTCATCTTATACCGACCTACAGGCAGAAACTGAAATCAGCTAAACCTGTATTATTTACTCAGTGCAACTTATAACATCCAGGTGAAATAAAAAAACAAAAACAGGATCACTGAGTTGGAAAAAGGATCCCCCCCCTCCTAAAAATGACTTGTAAACTCAATCAGGTGTAGCTAATCACCTTCTCAATGGCACAAAAAGCCATTTGACTTTCAACTGTGATCAGCTGTGGTCATTTTGGTTAGCTCAGCATGAAAAGAGCTTTCCTGGAGCATGTCTGCCCTTGGTAGTGCAACTGAAGCAAACAATCAACTATGGGTGGCAAGGCACTGTCAAAGATCTCCGGGATAAAGTTGTGGACAGGCACAAGACAGGAGACATACAAAAAAAAAAAAAGAATTCAAAGGCTTTATCAATGCCTAGAAGCACAGTGAAGTCTATTATTAAGAAGTGGAAGGTATTTGGTACAACACAGAGCCTCCCTAGATAAGGATGTCAGAGAAGCTATCAAGAGGCCTACAGCAACTCTGAAGCAGTTGCAGCAAATTATGACAAAGAGTGGTCAATTTGGGCATGTGACAACAATATCACAAATTTTCAATAAATCTGGCTTGTATGGGAGGGTTGCAAGTAAAAAGCCACTCGTCAAGAAAGGCTACATGCAGTCACGACTGAGCTTTGCCAAAACACACCTTGAAGATTCTGAGGCAGATGAGACTAAAATTTAATTATTTGGCCTCAACACCAAACAATATGTCTGGTGGAAATCCAGTACAGCTCACTAGCCAAATAACAGCATTCCTCCAGTAAAGCATGGGGCTGGAAATATTCTGTTATGGGGGAGTTTCTCTGCAGCAGGGACTGGAGCACTTGTCAGGATAGAAGGAAAAATGGATGGGGCAAAATATCGTAAAAAATACCGCCCTCTGCCAGAAAGTTGTCAATGGGAAGAAGGTTTACCTTCCAACATGACAATGACCCAAAGCACACAGCAAAACTGAGCACACAGTGGCTGAAGGAGAAAAAGGTGAATGTCCTTGCATGGCCTAGTCAGAGCACAGACTTAAACCCCATTGAAAATCTGTGTAATGACTTGAAGACTGCAGTGCACAAACGGTCACCATCAAATTTAACTGAACCTGAGCAGTTCTGCAAAGAAGAGTGGGCAAATATTGCAAAGTCTAGATGTGCAAAGTTAATAGAGACATATCCCTACAGACTAAAGGCTGTAAATAAAGAAAAAGGTGGTTCAACAAATTATTGTTGTTCAACAATGTCTGTCTTCATTTCAGGCTGCAAAGCAACAAAATGTGATATAAATATATATAAAAGGCATTTCTCTTCTGTATGTAATATATGGGATGAGCAAGACACAAAAGACTAGTCATTTGCTCAAAGCAACATTTATCTGTCCTCAACCTAACACAACCTACCTTTAAGCACAATGGAAATACCAAAAGCTCTAACATAACTAAACTTATCGAATTCCTCACACACTAGACCATAAAACACTATCAAGTCTTTCCCTTTACACACACACACACAAAAAACATTCATATAAAAAAAAATATTCATATACACTCCTTAAAAGGACTATAAGACGACTGTGGAGACGTGCTGAAATGGCGTTTGGTCTCGTACTGTATCGTGTACCTTGTCAGTGTCGTGCGCTTTGCTTGGCCATTTGTTGGGATAAACAGGAAAGTGTGTCCAGCTGAATTCAATTTGAGTTTTGTGTAAAGTAAAGAAAAGACAGAAGACAACCGGGTGAAGAACTTGTGCCTAAAGCTCTCATATCCATGAGCTTAGAAGAAAAAGAGCTTTGGCATCATATACTCTTCTGCAAATTGACCCAGATTAAATCAAATTTAAACGCAGCAGCTAATCAGAAATGTGGCACTCTCAGATGCAACCAAAATAGGATGTCAATCTCAGCATTTGCATCATAAAGGGACATTGTGGAATGTGAAGAGAGAGAAATCGCTGGTGTTAGATCTAAACAGAGCTGAGTGGACAAGAGAAAATAAACCCTGGGAAGAATGCCTGGGATATTTAGAATGGAAGTGGGTAAGAAACATGTCTGGTCAGTTAAATGCTGATGCTGAGAGCTTTCTGATCAAAGGACCTTGCCACTGTCATCTAGTAACCTTGATATCACAATCAGTGCCGGTACCACACTACACAGAAAATACAGTAACTCAGATGACATTTTTACAACCATAGGATGGATTTATACAATTGGATGGACTTCAAAAAGGTTGATGTTACATTTTAAAAATATATTCTATCTAAATGTTTTCTCTCTCTCTCCGCTTAGTGGTGCTTGACTTTTGTTCAAAGCTTGAGGAAAGTGGCTCTGTTATTTCTGAAGAGGCTGATACACAGACGCGTCACAAATCCTCTTAGTTTTCCTCCTGACTGCAAACGGCTTTTGGGTGGCAGCTTAAAGGAGCCATTGTGGCGCTCCTGGTTTTGAAACTTCCTACAATGCCTTTCGGCCAGGCTAATGTAAATAAAAAGCAGCCCTGAACACGAGCACAGGAAGATGAAAAAAGTCAGTCTGAGTGTAAGCGTGAGAGAGAGAATAAAAGCCCAGGTCTCACACTTCAAAACAGCCATCCTGAGACAGACTAATAAAATGAGAGAAAAAGAGAGAGGGATGAGAATGAATCAAATAATTACAAGAACTGCAAGAGACAGAGAGGGAAGATGCATAGAGAAAAAGACACATATTTAGGGCGACTGCAGAGGGTTTTTTTTTACGACCTTGAATTGTGGGAAGGGGACGCTACTTGAAGAGCTGTTCCAAAAAAAAGTGCACAACTGAACTCCTTTGTGAATCGTCAATCCACAAGACTGTTAGTGAAGGGTATGCAATAGTCTCTTCAAGGAAGTTATTTTGCTGTTTATGATTATGTGACCCTGAGTGGCTAGTCCTTGACATAATTTGAGGAAGCGTATTTATCTTACATGGGATTTGCTCTTGTACATATTTACATGTTGTTAAATCGACAAAGAGTGCAATAACTTTTTATTGATTTATTTATTTATTTTAAATTGATTAAATTTAAATTTGAGATGCAAAAACACCAAATTCATCTATAAGCAAAGTAATTTTATACTGAGTTTGTTTGTTTGTTTTTTTACAAAAAGTGCCAAAAAGTATTTATTATTATTATTATTATTTTGATTACCCAAAACATTCACAATATTCATGATTAAACAAAAATATTTTTTATTAAATAATGATGAATAATGAAGTTGTAAATACTCATGGTTTATAAATAACTAAATAATCATGTTTTAACAAAGAAAATAAAAACATTTGATCAGTACAAAACATGCTTTTCATAAGGTATGAGGTAAAAAATATTACATGACAAAATGTTACAAAATGGCTTTCTGTACTGACTTTGATTTGGTGGACAGAAGTTTTTAATTTTATGTTAAATAATAATAATAGCTTTTATATTAAACATGTATTTATTTATTATCTGATCAATCCAGCCTTTTAGGAACATTTTCTTTTCTAAAATTTCTGAACGGTTTCATCATCACCAAACCATTTTTGACAATGTAGGATGTTCCAAGCGGACACACGATACTGTAACACCCTACAGTGCTCCCTTAAAGTGCTCTGCCTTTGGTGTGAGTAGTGCATAGCGATACTCACTTGTGCACAGAATTCGCCCACATTGTCACCAAGTAAAATGTAAATGGGAAGAGACAGGTGGAAGAAAAGGGAGCGAAACAAGGACAGACACCCATCTTTTGCCGCCTTTTTTTTCTCTAGGAAGCCAATTCCTGCTTTGCTCAGTTCTTCATCTATTCAATTTCCATGTATGTAATTGGCTGCATGTAGAGACTGTGATCTTGGTAATCTAGACAGATGAGAAAAAGCAGGGTGGCCAGATCCGCTGTTTCTCATAAGAGGCCCAGACAGAGCGCAGCTTCATTAGAGGGTGGGGAAGGACATGCATGAGCCAGTGTCCTCCCTCGATAGAAGCCACAGGCCGACATGTGGCGAGATTATGCATTATGGAAATCAGCATGACCCAGCGTTCAAGACCATAACGATTTAACACTGATCTCCATGTGCTGGCACACTGTAATTTGTTTTTATTAGTCCGGGAATTTAGGTACAATTGTTTCAATATTGTCAAGCTATGCAGACAATTGTTGGTGTATTGCTTAGTTTACATAATGCACATAACAAACTGCAACAATAACATCTAGTAGGAAGATACAATATTTCACAGTGGCGTTCGCCGCACAATTAACATGTGGATTTCGAAACTAAACACGGCAGGCTTTGTGGGCGGCTTTTCTGTGTATGATTAGTTCAAATGTGACACTGCATATTAAAATTTCATAAATTCTTTAAAGGAGCTTAGGTTGATTTTGCCACAATGTGACTGAAGCATTGGCTAATATTTCACCCGCACAATTTTGTGCAATGAATATTATACTAGAACAAAGAAGATTAGAAAATTACAGCCAATAACAGGCCGAGGTTTAGTGCTGACATAAACCTTTGATGGACTTTTTGAAAGGCCCCTGCGTGTTACCTACTTCCTGAATAGAAGTATGAGAAAAGTCACACAGCCGATGCAACCACGAAACGGGGGAAAATAAGCGTATAATATTATTACCCCAACAAAAAAGAATTACAAACGGGAATATAAAAACAACTACTGACAGACAGACGCTTCCAACCGCCGTTTCTTCAAAGTGCTCCTCACCAATACAGGAAACAAACAACTCCAAAGCCGAGCAGAGGCATTGATGTCTTCTTCTAATCTTCATAAAGGTAAATATGAGCGTCAGCCTCTCTTGGGCGAGTGAGTGAATCCAATGAAATATATATGTTGTTTTAATAAACCTTGTCTCAAAGTGTACACTAAAGTGAGCGACTTCTTTTAACTTCCCCTAAAAATGATCCACATCAAAGAAAGTGAAGAAAAGTTTCGGATTACTGGATTCATTTTTACAAGATGGAAAGTCAAACAAGAAAAGCATTTAAGAGATGATCTAGTCGGTGACATACACCATACACACAATTTTAAAAAAAATCATGTGAGACTGAGGTATAAGTTGACTGTTTCTGTAAACACTGAACTCAATCAGGGCCTGGCACCGAGTATTTACAGCCATGAGGGAGATGCCATCAGAACACGACGCGCTGTGGCATGAGCTCGGCGTATCATATTCTTATTATGGCCGTACAGTACATGAGTGATGATGAGCCTGAGGTCATGCTCATAAAGGGGCATGATTTTTATAGGAGATGGCACCAAACCATTTCCAGATGGCTCATCAGTGTGGACCGAGAGCCTACCCAAGAACAAACAGTCGGATATGAGAGCGGCTCGGCCCGCGTCTCCTGCAATATGACCGCCACCACCGCCTGGGAGCGATGCAATGAGACCCGTCCCAGCTCTCAAATGCCTGGCCAGGCTACTGCCACACAAAAACAGCTGGCGTACTGTATATGTGCTGATGGCATATATCCACACAGACGAGTTAACAGACTCTCCTTCTTTGTAGAGGCCCATAAACAGATTCTATAGACACATAAAGAGCTAAATCTTGACACAGATACAGATCAAATGCTCATGCTAACTGCAAATCACAATGGCAAAACAAATATATAATAATAATTATTTGAAGTATCTTGGAGTACCATATAAATATGAATATGATAAACACTACAAATGGGTCAAAGACAAATAAGAATAAAAAAAGGAAAAACCTTTTAAAGATTCAGTTAAAACACTAAATACTAAATATTTAATGACTGACGTGATGTAACCATCAAGTAAAAATGTCTAAAATACTATTGTGTGCTCTTATGGGAGAGCACACAACGTAATCATTGGAAAACATTAATAAATACATACATACATAATGTAAAACAATCATATTAAATCAATAATCATAATTAAACATCATAATTAATTAATCTCTCTATCTTTATGATTTTTTTTGTTATATGATATAAATGGCTTTCTCTATATTATTGGTTATACTGACTTTGATTTTACGGACAAAGTTTTTAAAATACTTAATACAAATCTTCTATAATAAACTTTTTACAATAAATTATACATAATAAAATATACACAATATATTTATGATTAATTTATAATACAATTTAATTTAATATTAATTTATTATTTTGATAAACGACATATTGTGATTTTTTTAATTTTTTTTCACAGATGCATTTATTTATAAAAGAACAGACAAGCAAAACCAAGAAGATGACTCCAGAAACATTTAACTATAACGTTTGGCATTCTAGAATTCTTATAAAATACTGCTCAAGTCCATCCCACCATTCTCTCTACCTCCGCCTGCCAGTGTTACAAGGTTCAATTTGAGCTTGTTAAAAAGGGACCCTCTCTCTAACTCACAAATGATTATTCATTTAGCTGCTTTATAGAGTCTTGCCAGTGATAAGAGCTCTCTATTCATTTGCCCAGGAAAAGACCATCACAACATCCTTTTCCCCACATGTTCCCCGCATTGGCATGGAATATAGCTGTTCATTCGAATCTGATCCCTTGCTAATTAAAAATAACAGCCTCGTTTGCGTATTGATTGATGGCTTATTCACCCTTATATCACAGCGTCATAAATACAGGTAATGCTTGATTATGTTATCTGTTCTCACAGATCTTGACATGCCAAATGAGGTAATAAAATGCTAGGTGCGAGCAATGGTTTTGAAATAGCTTGTGATAGAGTTGCCTCGTTAATTTGTTTGCGTGTGCTGTAATAAACCTGCGGTTGGACACACGGGTGCATGATTAAATGCATCTCAGACTCAAATGAGACTGACCCTTATGCCTCGCCATCCCTTTTTTATATAGAAATCAGAAAGAATACAGCCAGCACTCCATTATCAGCTTCTATTATTATGACAGGTTTATATATTTACTTAGTGGCTAAACTCATTTTCACATGCAAATGTACACAACAAATGGATCGATTTTTTCAATTTAATTCCACTATACTAGATTATGACACATTTTGGTGAAGTATCTGAGTGGCTTATTGTTAAGTCATCGATTAAGTCATTCACTTCTTAAATGGCAGTTACATAAACAAGTTTAATGAAAGTTTTGTTTATTTTGTGAACAAATTCTGAAAATTGTGAAAAATTAAAATTCTGTCATCATGAGGGTGAGTAAATTATGACAGAAGTTTTATTTTTGGGTGAACTATATATTTAATATATGAATGATTTGTCTGATGTTCACACTGCTAAGACAAAAAAAAAAAAGGTTTAATTTTTGAGCATTTTTCAGTTGGCTGCCCAAGTAAACCAGCTAAACATCAGCTTAGCTAGTCTATAAAACCAGAGAATTTAAGAGAATAATAAACCTGAATTCACAAAACAAATATTTTATGAATTGAAACAAGTGTCACTATGGAGGTTAGATTAGTATCTTAAGACAAATAATATATCAGTATTATTCAGACACATAATATATCAGTTGACATTTTTCTTTGCAATGTGATGCTCCATAAAAGAAAAAAAAATGGCTGCAATATTTTTCGAAGCAGGTGCCTTGTTCACCTAAATTAGACAGGTCAGTAGAGGATACTTCAGTAATGTGGCAAACCACTTCAAAACCCTTTCCCTTCACTTTTTCTTACATTCTCTCACCTTCCTTTCCCCCTTCTCATCTCTGGTGTTATTTCAGAGGAATCTCTTTCAACTAGAATGGGCTTAGGACAACTGCAGAGTTTGACATAATTATGTCTGGGCTAGCTTTAATCACTTTGGGCCTTCACTCCTTGACGCACATTATCTGACTCCAAACATGTCAGATCCGTGGTTGAAATAGGCCAATTTACCCTCCGTAGTCTGCGCTGAAATCTAGCTCGGTGTCAAAGGCACAGATGCATAATTGTCCTCATTTTTAAAAAAATGTGTTTTTGAACACAGCTTGTCTACAGGAATAGAAAAAAAAAGTAATATTGACTTTCTACACTTTTAATAGGATAAAAATCTACCTAACTCAAGGTTAACAAACCACTGAATAAGACAAAGTGTATGTCACAACAGTGAGAGGAGATTCGCTGTCGAACGTTGAGACTACCTGAGCTTTCACAAAGAAATTCAGAGTTAATTACAGACAGATACAAATGAAACAATGCTAAGCTTTGTGCTATATGGAGCGGATTTTAATTAACAACTATAATATTCACTTTGAATTGGAGAGAATGTTTTGACATGGCGGTCAGCTCTTACAAAGCATATAAACCAAAAATACACACTTTAAATTATATACCGTTAAACTTATAATTGTATATTTTATTAAACGACAATGTTAATGTTATAACCATCTTCTTAAACTGCCTAAATGTTTTTGATAACCAACATAATAATGCAGGTGGCACCATAAAAACACCACGATGCATTAGAAATAACTTTAAAAAATCCATCGTACGTGGCCTGTCCAAAAAATATGGCCAACATAAAATTAAATAAATAACAGATAATGAAACACAAAACACCATAATGTACATTACTGCTTAGAAGTGACAAAACCAAACAAAAATAAAAAGTGACAAAACTATTTAGGACTTCTGAAAATGTCCTTTTTATAGTTTTACACTGAATTACACTGGTAATTCATTGTTTGTATATCCAAAATTTAGAAATTTGACAGTATTTTACAATAAAATTACAAATAATGTTCAAGTGTTTAATTTTTTTTTACACTGTAGTATATGGTATAAAATGTACATGGTAAAAAAAAAAACTCAGAAATTGCTAGTAAATTTCACAAACAATTACAAAAAAAAGGCAATTAACAAATTCAATTAAATTTAATTTTGAAGTAAAAAAATAAGCAAATATTACTGAAATATACAACTTTGAAAAATCATTTTATGCAGTGTAATGCCGGGTTCAGACTACACGATATGTTTGTCAGTCACGATAGTCACTGTGTCAGATTACACGATTTTGATTCCTAAAATCTTGTCGTGTCGTGGACAAGAAACATGTCAGACTTCATGTTGCTTCCCAACCATTCATCGCGTGCCGTCTTTAACGATGCGCGTGATGTCATCGAGAAGGTGGAACTAGCGACTGACTTCCGAAAACAGTGTAAACATTGCTGAAGCGCTTCTGCTATAGTTCGCCAGCATTTTTCTTTCTTTGTTCTGTCGTGGTAGTCCCTCGATGACACATCATACAGGCAGGAGTACTGTTGCCACAGCTCCACGAACCTTTCCTCCATCTCATAATTCCACCTAGCAGCACCATCATCTCTCTTTCGTTTCGCCATGTTTGAAACCTGTGTATGAAAGAGCTTCTGTGCTGCTATTGGTCAACGTCA
>NW_015653483.1:62001-70128 GCF_001515625.1 Sinocyclocheilus rhinocerous
TGTCGGTCACGATAGTCACTGTGTCAGATTACACGATTTTGACTCCTAAAATCTTGTCGTGTCGTGGACAAGAAACATGTCAGACTACACGTTGCTTACCGACCATTCATGTCACCGAGAAGGCGGAACTAGCGTCTGACTTCCGAAAACAAGAGTGTAAACATTGCTGAAGCGCTTCCGCTATCGTTCGCCAGCATTTTTCTTTCTTTGTTCTGTCGTGGTAGTCCCTCGATGACACATCATACAGGCAGGAGTACTGTTGCCACAGCTCCACGAACCTTTCCTCCATCTCATGATTCCACCTAGCAGCACCATCATCTCTCTTTCATTTTGCCATGTTTGAAACCTGTGTATGAAAGAGCTTCTGTGCTGCTATTGGTCAACATCACTAATGTGACAGAACTTGTCGTGGACGACGGAAAAAAAATGAAAAATGCTAGTCTTTCTGTCGTGATGTCATGAAGCATCGCAGACGCGGAATCGGTTGTCGTCCACTATGACACACTACACGTGCTGAAACGATGGAATCTTGCGTCCCGTTTACGAATCCCCACGACACCCTACGTCAAGCAAATCGTGGCAAAATCGGGCTAAAATCATGTAGTCTGAACCGGGCATAAGGTAACCTTGTTAACCAATTAACAGGTTTTAACATTTATAGTGCACCATTCTTTTGCTCAACTTATTCTAATGTACACTTATTTATTTAAATATATTTTAACTGTATGAAAAGTTTCCATCAAATTGAATTGTGTAATCTTGAAATGCTGTAAACATTATGAATTCAGAATAATTGTGTTTTATTTCATTAAAATGAATACAAACTTTTAAAAATGGCAAAACCACATGATTTGCTTTGGAATTAATTTAACTAATTTTATACCTAGAGTAGAGTTATACAGTCAAGTATATATTTATGTGTTTAAAAATTTACTCTTGAACTTGCCACATGTTGTCATAAAGGGACACTTATTAAACAGGACACTGCTGAATGGATGGGGCTATGGATACACCCCGATCCGTGGATTTTTTTGCCACCCTCATTTTACAGGCACACCACAAGCCCAGCCAAGACTCAAATGGGTCTGAGAACAAAGGCACATCAAAGCCACACAACCAGGTCATGCACACACAGGCTAATGTGCTCCCAAGATGCAGCCATTCAACCTAAAACCAGGACCTTTGATGATAGCAGCCTGATGGTCCATTGTTAAAAAAGAAGCCATCAGCAAATATGAGCAAATCTACTCTCAAGACAATGCAGGCCTGAACTACACACACTGAGACCAGAGCGAGGCACAGCATGATATGGGGTATGATAATGCAAAATACAGTACTTCTATCAATGAGCATGCGTGTGTGAGCGTGTGCGTGCATGTGTTTCATCTGCGCTCATAATAAACCCTAAAACAAAGACTTACATTTCTAGTCTGAGCGTTATCACCTGAGTTCGTTTTTTAATCTCGTCCTCGGCCTTCTGAGTTCCTCATATACCATCATCCTCTGACTAGACGAGATACAGACACAGAGGAGAGACCAAAGGAAATGTTACTGGACAATGGAAAATGTTTAGGTGTTCTAGTGGTCTTCATGCATGGCCAGAGCGCATGGCCAGAGCCACCAGCCGGTTCCCAGTGGAGCTGGAAACTCTCTCTGCACTTCACTTCTCAATGCTGGGCCAGGATGAGAGCGGCTTCCTCTCACTCTCCTGAGGCCCTGCAGCTGAACCCAGACCTGATGTATCTGTCATCAAGAGAGGAGAGCAGAAGCAGCTGACATGCCCGAGCTTGTGGTCACATGTGAGAAGCTTTGGGACCTATTTGTCCACCGGTTCAATTTGGTTCAGAGAGCAAATGAGGGGGAAAATATATATATATATTTTTTTAGTATTAATCAGTCACAACCGCAAGCACTTTCTGTAGCATTTAGCTAAGCACAATTTTTTCTTAGTCCAAAATTCTGCCCCACGTATATAATTCATCATATATGTTCTGATTGGCTGTGATTGTGTCACATCATGCAGTACTTTTTCTTCCAGCATGGACAGACAAATCACATGACCAGTCAAAAACAGTGCTACTCATCTCAGTAACTATCCACTTACTAGACACTTTTAATCTTTTACAGTGGGGTGCACAAGTCTAAACCACACTGAAAATATGAAAACATATTTGATCTCAACTAAAAAAAATAAAATAAAAGGTCTCATCCATTTTTAACAAAAGTGCCCAGATTTTGGTCCAATTAAGCAGCCACGACCACAAGCAATAAAAGAAGTATACAGTATTTTGCATATCCTGTCACTTTCTGTGGCACACATACAGTATGTATATATATATAATTGGCTTTGATTATCATGTCAGCATTTTCACTTTCAACTTAGACAGACAATAATTGCATCTAACAAAATATAGTACTACTCACATAATCTCAATAACTCCCTTATTAATAAATAACTCTCAATAACTCCCCTATTATTAAACTCTTCTGCTCTTAATATAAAGTTTAAATAGCAGTCGTTGACCAAACAATCAACACACGGAACAGTAAACAAGAGAAGTGGAGAAATTGTTGAGTTTTAAAATGTACTTTAAACTTCAAACGTTTTAGGAACCTTTAAGAAATTCAGAATTCATGACAACTGTATTAATAAGAACAATGAATAATTTTTGCTAGTATTCTCAGCCATTGGACCCCACTACTGTAAGACTTTTAAATTCACTGTTCATCTTATGCAGCACATGAAAAACACTAATGTATCATATGTTTAATCCTAAACCTGTTGTTAAAGCCTACCAGAATGTTTAATTGCCAAACCTGCATGTTTATGCATGCATTAATGTGTGTATTATCAGGCTTTACTGTATTGGACAGTGTAAATCACACCACACTGTACCCAACATAGACCATTTAAGCAGGAAACAAGCAGGCCTGCAGCACAGCTATTACGGATCTGCGGAGAGTCTGATACATTCTGACTCTTTGTGTAATTGTCTCTCACATCTGAATACAAATTCACAGCCCCCGTGATTCGTCATATTTATTTATTCCTTTTTCCTCCAGCTACATCTTTTATTAGTCCTGCTCTCTCTGTCAGGATTTAATTTCTGCAGGAAAAAAAAACAACAACACAGGCAGTTGATTATTGTTATTAAGAATGTGATATTGCAACGTCAGAAACAGAATCTATGGCACATTAAAGTGACAGATTAGAGGAAGGAGGAGTGTTCATTTACAAGTGTTAAGATATCACGTCGCATTGCCCGGCAACAGCAAATGAAAATCAACTGTTTCCTACTGTTTGTGTGATACAGACGGAAGCTCGAGGGGAGGTGAGGGAACAGAGTGCGGGAGAGAAGTTGTGCAAGATATGACCAACGACAGGGGAAATTATGGAGGAGATTATCCATTCTATTGTTACATTGCATAAACTCTCATTTCCTCTTCATCCAGGATAAAAGCGGTTATACTTACCAACCTGACAAATTTCACAAATATGAACATTATGTTAAAATGACCAATTTGATGGGCTTGGTATTAGTCTTCATAATAAAGACACAGCAGGATATTTATGTGACATAATATGTGATAACACAGCAATAGTAACAGAAGTGTTATAATGATAATGGAAATAAAGGTGGTGCTGCTTATGTAATAATGAAGTAAAAAATAAATAAATAAATAAATGACCTCAATGTGAGTAACAGTGGAAATGGTGGAGTGGCAGTACTGGAATAGTCATAATGGATTTAAAAGTGCTAGCAGTGGTGTAGCATTAATAATGTAACAATGGTAGTGATGATGTAACAATAGCCAGGATGACAGCTGAGAGCAACTGTCGGGTTCCCGGAAGAAGAAACCCCATTCACTTTCTCCATAGAGGAATTGACTTTTAATGATAACTTATAAACCACTCAAGACAGACCTGCTGTAAGCTATAGGTTATTAGCCAGTAGTATATGTGGACAGGCACTGTTGCACACTACGGTTGAACTGATGCAGTAATGGTCATTTTGTTTTACATTTTGTTTAATTGTGTGTGTGTGGGTGCGTGTGTGTCATGTTGAAAAAAAAAACCTCAAACATTCACATCATAATAAAACAATTATCTGCAGTAAATTACTTTTGAAATTTATTTCAACATATGTCCAAATGGTGATAATGCATGGCATGAATGGCGAAAAAATTAAACAGTTTAATTCAAAGTGAATAAAATTGGAAGCAAAAACATAAAACACGCTAACCACTCTAAAAAGGTTGTTACAGCTAAAATAATATAAAGCGTACACTTGTGCCAAATGCAGTCCAAATAAATGTAGGTCATTTAACATCCGTTCATACATTCATTTTTCATACATTTTTCAGAAAATCTTGAGCACTAAATCAGCATATTAGAATGATTTTTGAAAGATCATGTGACATCCAAGTCTGCAATAATGGCTGCTGAAAATGCAGCTTTACTATTACAGGAATGAATTACATTTTAAAATATATTAAAATAGAAAACGTTGACCATGTTGACATAATGTCAGAATATAGTTATGAATAATTTAGATGGCCATCTCGGAAAATCAAAAAGCAACAATGGAAACGCGAGTATTAAGGATTAATTAAGCCCTAATGGCATAATGGCAAATCACTCTGAAGCCTTGACTCATTTTCTGACCAGTCTCTTTGAATTTATTTTTATTAAGCTAGAAACTTGATCCTTTTCTGTAAGCTTTTTAACCTCTGTATTCTGCGTGATGCCCTCGGATATGTGCCTACTGTCTGATTTCAAAGAGAGTCGAGTTAATCAAAACCAGGGGCTTACCAATCAGTGACCACAAAGACTTAGAAAAAGACAGAAAGACAGACAGACAGATACAAGTAGCAGCAGGGAGGCAGTCTGTGGAGGTATGCTATGGTAAGTATGATCAATAAAGATTTATGAAGAGTAACTATAAGATAAAAAGCATAGATTATACATGTGATGCTTGTATTGTCCTCTCTAACCTGATTCATATTTTGTGCAACACATCTTCACTGTTCAGCTACTGATTTTAAGGCAAGACTGTCCATTGAACCGATTAAAGAACAGATATTAAAATAATTATTTGGCCCGAAAATTCTGTCATACCTGTATGACTTTCTGTGGAATACAAAAGATGTTGTTATGCAGCATGCTTAGAACTGACAGATTCGGTCAACATTCACTTTCATTGCATGCATGATGACTGAGGCTGACATTCTGCCTAACATATTTCATTTTACATAGAATAAAGTCTTTGAAAGAATGCCTATTTTGGTGAACAGTTCCTTTAAACATTTAACTAACCCATAACTATAATCGACATGTTTGTGCAAAATTTAGAATTGAAGAAATGACTTTTTTTTTATTGATTGGTGTGATTTTGAATTAAATTATTATGAATTAAATTCTCACCCCAGAAAACTGAATTGGAGGGACAGGAAGTAGAGTTTACTGAATTTCACAGATAATAAAGAAATTCAACACAGATAATGCATTCTGGGAAAGGAAGTGTTCTACAATAGTCCACAAAATTTCATTTATTTATGATGAAACAATTAACTAAATACAAACTAATTTCTATTTTTTTAAATTTCAAAACTTTCAGGGTTTGTTTTGACAAATTTTGCTTAAAATTAAAAAGTTTTAAGAATTTATTTGAATTTCAATTCATTTAATTTTGTACTTCCATACAATTCAAGTCTGCATCCTGTTTGCAATCTCAAATCAAATTTAATTCAAATTCTGAATTCAATTTCAATTCAATTCAGAATGGCATAAATCCCTCTTACTAAAATACCAGTGAATAAATAAAGTAGTTGATTAAACCCAGAGGCGGACAAAGTACACAACTCCATTACTTGAGTGAAAGTATAGATACTGCTGGTCAAATATTACTCCATTACAAGTAAAAGTTGTAAAGACAGATTTTTACTTAAGTAAAAGTACAGAAGTACTTGCTTTTAAAAGTACTTAAGTACCAAAAGTAAATTTCCTTTTTTGTGTCAATGTACTGTTTCATTATTGTTGTATGTAATACTTGCAATACCTTTGAAGCAACTTAGAATACTGAATACACTGACTAGCTAAATGCTTGGAAATCACTTCATGTAGCGCTACAAGAGTGATTACTGATAAACTGTCTGAAATAAAGACAGTTTTTAGAGAAGAAAAAAATCACCCACTGACTTTCAAAGCTGCTAACGACTTTCTACTTCGAGGACCTTGATAGAAATGTAATGAAGTGAAAAGTACAACATTTGTCTTTCAAATGTAGTGAAGTTAAAGTCATAAGTTTCCAGAAAAAATTATACTCAAGTAAAGTACAGATACTCAAAAAGTGTACTTAAGTACAATACTCAAGTAATTAAACCCTCTGATTAAACCTAATAAAATTAGAAATGCCAAACAAACTCAAAAGAATCTGGTCTAATCTGGAGCTACAAACTAGCAATGACACATATTAACATACTAAAAGTAACTATTTTAAAAATGAGATTATAGCAATGTATAGTGTAAAAAGAGAGAGAAAAAAAGATGTGTTCAGTTACTGATCTGTAAGTTAGGCATCATACAGTACAATTGTCATCTACAGTATATCTCAACCTAAACAACTCTTCATTCAGCACAGTATCAACCCTCAAAACTGACAACATAAAACTCCAATTTGACGGCATATTAAACATTAACATCAATATTTTAACTCAAATATTCTCTCTTTTCTATATGATTTTACTTTCAAGTTCAAATTCTCCCATATCTGCAGTTACTGATGCTGAATTATCTGCAATGATCTAAATCACAATTGTACAATAGGAGATTATGTTTCCTCAGGAGCTTTCTGGTTAGACTGCTCGACAAGAGTGTAGAGATCCAAATCAATTACCGAGGTCAGGCTGGCCTTAGGACGCTTCTTAGAAAGTCTTACTCTTGTTATGCAAGCCTGCTCAGTATATTAGAGCTGATTTCGATGTACAGTGTATAATGTATGATACATTCATCTCCACTATTTCAATTTCTGAGACTAGGGCTGTAAAATTGTTATGCTGCATATCTGATTCTCTTTTTTTGCCCGCTCCCCCTGAATAGCCAATTTATGCCTCTCTCAGAAGCTGGGGTGCAGCTCCCATTGTGGACCCTATGGTACATTAAGAACAGCCAACATCAGCTCTCAAATCTTATCTTGTTAAATCAGACAAACGCAAGTGGCTGAAAGGGAGAGAATAAATGGGAAGGATGCTGGAGGGAGAGAACAGAGCGTTTTAATTTATGGTGTATGTGTGTGTGTGTGTGTGTGTGTGTATGAGGGGAGGACGCGGCTTACTGAAGATGGGTATCTGCCGTCAGGGTTGCAGTAACGCTATCGGCATCTTGGGTTCATCTCCCTGCCGTTCGCTGTGTCGATTGTGCCATAGCTGGTGCATCTAATTCATCTACGTGTGATAGTTTATGACACAGAAGATGCGGATAGTGTGTTCAGAGATGCTTCCAATGAAATATCATATTTTGGTCTACTGTGAAAAGGAGAAAAAGACAGAAAACAAGAAAGTAGAGGAGTAATTGATGGGTTTCTGGTTAAAGTTTCTTGGTTAACCACTGCATGCTTACCTATGAAAAGTTGACCTGAACCCTGTCTCTCCACAGACAATCCCTGCAAACCACTCCTAGCAATCTCTTCATCCCTCTCTCTCTCTCTCAACAGCCATTCATACCAAGGATGGTAACTATAAAGTTTTAATAATTTTTCCAATTATAATAAATAGGGAAATTCACACCACAAATATAACAATAGCGAACAAAAAGGAACTGCTATCATTGGAATCACTTTCAGAACGCTTTCCAGCTGATGCACGATAAAAACATTGACAACCAATCAAAATCCACCCGACTTTAAAGAGCTTGAGCATTTAAAGTGGCAGACGACAAAACTGCAGCACGCGCTTCACTGTAAAAAATGACTCTTTGCAATTTTTACAATAAAAGTTTCCTTACTCTCTATGGTGTAAAACTAATATAGTTTTTGTAAGCGAAAAATAATAAATTATCATAATTTACAATGAAAAACTGTACATTGACATTTCCAGAATTCTCTGTGACAGCTCACTTTTTTTTTTTTT
>NW_015653483.1:70191-73746 GCF_001515625.1 Sinocyclocheilus rhinocerous
TTTTTTTTTTTTTGCTGAAATAACTGTTTCTTCTTAGTTTATTTCTTAACATTTAAGTGCATTAGGGTTTTGTGTTATATCTGATGATGTTAAATTAATGTTTATTTCGTTTTTTTTCATTATTTATTTATTTATTTATTTATATTTTTATACTTTATAATATATTGAAAACCACCCTAAAAACACAGGTGCTAATGAGAAAGCAGCATGATGAATACATTTTTTTTTTTTTTTTCAAATTTTTAAGAGGTTATGGTTTCAGATACAAGCTTACTGGTCTTTATAAAACTATAAGAATGGCCATGACCATTTCCAAAGAGAAGCCATGATGAAAAAGAAACAATCCAAACATTGTGTAGAGCAAGAACAAACAAAAACAGTCTAGTCAAGTGATTCCCAACCTGGCATACGTGTACCCCAGGGGGTCCTTAAGCAGGTTCCAGGTGGTACTTGGATTCAAATTTTGCTTTGTTAAACTTTTGTCTTTGGTGTCTGTAAGTCGTAACTTCTCATTAAAATGTGTCCAAATGACAGAAATTCGTTTGTGGGTGATATTTCATACTTGAGATTCTGTGGTATTTAAATTCCACCATACAGAGAGTGCAAATTAGTTTGAGTTGTTTTGTTAAACATCTCATCTGGGTTTTATTTATAAATACATTTGCTCTTAGGTCTGTCAAGAAAGTTTCTCTGCAACTATCCACTCAACTGCAGGCAAACAAACTCAAGAGTCTTATTAAGAGGGAGCTGCTTGGTCAATCTCTTTCTCTAACAGTTCTGATTGTTATTAGCTGATCGTAATAATGACCACTTTAACCCTCTGGAGTCTGAGGCATCTTTAGAACTCTGGAGATGTTTTTGCATGCCCTGAAATTTGTGCTTATTTCAGTAAATTATTAGTTTGTACACTAGAGTTTTGAAAAAAAATCCTAGCAACTCATTCACATTAAACAATATATTGAGGTAACTTTTGAAATAATTATTGTGATAAATAACTTTTGTGTAACTTTTATAATATCATTGACAAAGATACCCATTATAACTGTCCTAACCAGGTAGGATGCTGCAACATGCGATAAAAGGTATCTTTTCAATTTCATCTTTTCCATTTTTGTTCTAACCAGACACAACAGAAATGCATGATTAAGTGACAGGAAATTCTATTTTTGTAATGTTTTCTATTTCTGTAAAATTGCAGCTGACAGCTCAGGTACTCCTTGTGTTTTGTATATTAAAATGGTTTCAGTTGAGTTGGAATATCATTATGCATGACTTGAATAGTCATAATGAAAGAGGCAATGGATAATTTACCTCAGATCTTAATAAATAATGTAAATAAGAAAAAAAAATAAGTATTCCAATACAAAGATTGAATCAGTCACTGAGTAAGTATTTTGAATAATGTTAAAATGGTTTATTTTTAATAATTTGATTATGTACTTATCCATTTCATTGTGAGTGTGAGACAGAAGTTCACTTGCAGAGAGAACATGATCTTCTCATTGGCTGTGATTTGTGACTGAATTTGTTGAGTCCTGTAGATATGACACATGGTGTGAACAGAAAAATGGCTTGTTGCTAGAATTTTATCACATGTTAAAATGTTCTAGTTAGAACATTGTGTAATAGATAAATGGAACATGTGTGGTTTGGTATCAATGAAGGGCTACTTGAGGCTATATACTGAGATATATAGTATAAAAAAATTGGGAAATACTGGTCTAGTGTAGACTAATACCCTAGCTGCAAATTAATAAATTAAAGCGTTAATCTGAAATTTGGATGAGGGTCCCATTACGGAGCCATTTGGATGTGGGTCCCATTACAGAGCCAGAGAGCATATTCTCTTGTATCATTGCTATTCTGTCAGAAGAAGCTGTCCAGGCCCTGAGGTCATGATACAGGGTCCACAGTGGAGGGGCTAATTTGATTGTGGCAGAACAATGGCACTGTAGCCTCCCTCCTAGAAATGCATACTAATTACAAAGCCTGCCCTTGATCCTGACCTTGGTGGGTCACTTAGCAGTTGTGATCTGTCTCTGACTCTTAATAAAGTCTCGTTCACCCTTGTGAACCAGAGTGGAAGCCTCTCCTCTCCTCTCGTTTTCTCTCTCCCTCTCTCTCCGTCCCTAATTACCAGCATGCTAAGCAGGCAGAGACATAATGACTAGGGCCATCACTCTCGCAGTGCCTTGCAAAACCAATTCTAGTGGCAAGCGTTTCAAATGAACTGCAACACTCACTTGCTGTCCTGAAGGGGGGAAAATTAGGGGAAAATAAATAAATAAATTAATTAATTCAATGGAGAATAATGTGGGTGGTACTGCAGTCAGAAAACATGTTATTGGAAATTCACCAACATTTTTACACATTAAAGGTGACATATCATGAAAATCTGACTTTCCCAGGTTTTAGGTGCTATAATCAGGTCCCCGGTGCATCTACTAACCAAGGAAACTTGAAAAAGATTAACCCAGTAACTTTGTTTTGGTAAGCCTTTTTCTGCAAGCGTCTGAGAAAACGAGCGCGTCTGATTTCGCTCCCTTGGTGACGTGGCAAAGGGATCTCATTATAATATTACCGCCCCTTAATCTGTAAGTTTCGTGAAAAAGATTAACCCAGTAACTTTGTTTTGGTAAGCCTTTTTCTGCAAGCGTCTGAGAAAACAAGCACGTCTGATTTCGCTCCCTTGGTGACGTGGCAAAGGAATCTCATTATAATATTACCACCCCTTAATCTGTAAGATTCCACCCACGGCACCCGTCATTTTGATTTCGCAAGCCACAACGGTGTACCAGTTCTAATGCCATGGCGAATGTTTGAGCAAAACATGCTAACTGTACTGTCTTTGACTGCACAGAACACTATTTAGAGTCCCAGCCTCAGAGGAGACAAGACAGCAGTGGATTTATTGATTTATTTACTGTATATTTCTTCTGCCATACAGATCTAAAATAAAAATGTGATTTATTCCCCTGCTGTTTACCTTCACAGACATAACCGACTGTTTTTGTAACTCGTGCGTTTTTAATGAAAGTAACTAATTATAATTGAAATTATAATAATGGAAATTAAAAAAAGAAAGAAAGAAAAAGAAAAAAGAAACAAAAACAATACTTCTATAAATACTAATACTAATATTATTAACAATGATAGCCGTAGTAATAGGTTTCATATTCATATTTTATTCATATCCATATAATTCACATTTTATTATTATTAAATTATTATTAAATTTTTACTACTAATAATAATAATTATTTTTTATTTATTTACTTTTATTACATCTTTAAATCCATCCTTTATCCCAAAATGGAAAATACATATTGCAAACAACAAATCCTAAACCCAAAATTTGTAGTGACTACTACCAACTTTAATTGTTGTACTCGTTCATAGTTCCAGTAAACACACATCTATAAGGTTTACTCAAGTCAACTTCAGTGACCATGTACACATTTGGCTGCACTAATATTCACTATTACTCGTATAAAATGACCACAGCTGACATATATAAAATATATATATATATATATATATATATATATATAAAAT
>NW_015653483.1:74051-79805 GCF_001515625.1 Sinocyclocheilus rhinocerous
CATACACAGCTTCGCGTTCAGACAGTTTCATTTCGCTCCCATCAAGTTAAAAACACAAATAAATGGACAGCCATTTGCACTCTCCATCGAAAACATATATGAACGCGCTGTTGCACCTCTGATAACTTTTAAGGCTTATTCTGCTGCATTTATATAAGCCTTTTGATGGCTTGTGTCACAGAGCTGTAAAAACTGTTACACTCACTAAAAGTGAATGAATCGCATTTGTGCCGAACTCTTATTACAAAGCAAAAACAAACACTCTCCTCCGATCCATGAACGTTTCTCAGTTAATGTATGCAATCTCACAGTCTGAAGCGTCTGGTCTGTCAGCAAATCAGCACATGCTGTTGTGAATAATTGTCTTCTATGATGTGCAACACAAACAACTCTGCTAAAATCTCAGAAAAAGTAGTCTGGGGTTTCATGACACTTTAAGGTTAGGTAATCTTCAAGGTAATTAGAAATAACAGAAAGTTTTCATTTTTATTTATTTATTTATTTATTTTAATTCATGAACTGGCTTTAGACAAAGCATTAGTACTGTGCAAATGTTATCATTTTGTTGTTATTATTATGTGCATTTGGCATAACGGTCCTTTGTATCACATCTTTGCACTATAAACACATACATGCATCACTCCTTCTGCATTATGAAGCAAATGCCATTATTTTTGCATAAAACTATTTGCATTTTTTTCTTCTTCCAGAGTTTCCTCTAACACCATGCAGACTTTATAAGTAGTTGATGAAGCCCTCGTTCTGTGGGCTAGAGCGACAGTGCAGGTTTAAAATGCAACCCCAGGAGGCCAAACAATAAGCCTGTGACAGGGAAGAGAGGGGGGAGTCCAGACAGTCAAGAATAATGGCTGCATCTTTCAAGTTGGATCAGGTCCTTCTGTAATGAAGAGAGGAGCTCTTTTCCTCTTGTGTGACAGCGACAGCGAGAGAGAGAGAATCATCTTGGGTCTCGGTCTCTCCAGTGTGGGATATGCAGAGACCGAGTGAGGAAGAGAGAGAGCAAGAGAGAGAAAGAACAGCAGGGAGGCTGGGATAATTACACACTGTTTGTGCATCCAGGAATACGAATACGGAATGCTGGCGTGATGGCGAAGAGACTGAGCACTGATGCTGTTTTTAATGAAAACAAAAATAAAATAAAAACACCTCTCAGATCGTTTACTGTTTTACAGTGTCACAATTAATTGTACTACAGAACAGAGGCTTGTGTTTACATATATATGTGCATATATATATATATATATATACATATATATATAGTTTCAGATGCTTTGGTTCTCTAATTCTCTTCTTCTTTTTTTTTCTTCTCTTCCCAGATTTGAAGTGTGTTCACACTTGGTAGCTGACAGCGAGAGAACAAGCCATGATTTCAGCTGTAATCTACCCTGCGGCCCACTCCAGATCCTTTAAAGGAGGGGACAGGCGCACACACAAAAACACATTCACGAATAAACAGCAGCTGGCTCAGAGAGGATGAAAGAAAGTGAGTTTTCACTGCTAACTGCACTTCCTTGCAGTTCATTTCAATAGAACAAATACTGAATATCAAGTGGTAGGAACGGCAGTTTACTACACATCCACATTAGGCCAGTGTTAGTTTAGTATTATTTATATATTATTTAAACATTATTAGTAATTTGAATTTATATGCATACATGTACAGTATATATATATATATATATATATGAAGAGTTAATTTGCAAAAACCGATAAACGCCACTTTCAAACACAAAAATTAGCTGATTGCCATGCATTATTCTCCACATATAGCGCGATCTGAACCCTAAACACGTTTTGTCAAAAAAGCCAGTTTTGTCCACTTTCAAGGCATCGCGAGTTCATGTTTTACTGCTAACTACCAATTACAGCACCATAAACCTCCTGCCTACTGCTTACCTCCCTACCCATAATACAGGACACACAGATGCACTGGGCTAAGTCTCCCCTCTCTTTCTCTCTCTCTCTCTCAGCTGGTGTGGTAGAAGAAGCTGTGGTCGTTGATGCAGGAAGCACAATCAATGAGGCTGGTAATGAGGTCTTTCTTAAAGACTAGAGGGGCTGCTAGATTAATACTGGGATAGAAACAGAACAGGGCAAACCTGGCACTGCCACTTCCGGTTTCACTACTGCACTCTGGCCAAAGGTGAAGCTGGCAGCAAATCACTGCGAAAGAACACCATATTTTATTTTGTTTTTTGTTTTGTTTTGTTATTTATCAACAAGGTGAAAAGAAATACACTTAAGTTGTGCTTTTATTTATGCATTTTATTTATATTTTAATTGTACTGTACTAAGTGCATTTTAAGTGTGTTATTTTGGAACAACTTTAAGTATGTTAAGTGTTCTTTAAGATATGCTTAAGATTTTTGAATTTTTTTCTTCTTCCAGAATTTCCTCTAACACCATGCAGACATTATAAGTAGTCGATGAAGCCCTCGTTCTGTGGGCTAGAGCGACAGTGCAGGTTTAGATTTTAAGCTAATTGCAATATATTGTAGCATCTGGACCACTCAAACACACAATATATATTTTGTTTTTATATTTAACAAATACTCTGTAACCCCCCTCAGTTAACAAGCCATATGAGGACCCATGAACCCTTCCCCCCGAAATGCGTAACACCCCTAGAGTCACTATTATAAATCTTTTTTTTTCAGTATTCAAAATGGTATATTACAAAGTGTAAAAATAATTAAATATTAAAAAATGTTAAGAAACACACAATCTAGAAAACTTGAATGTACTATTGTTGTGTACATCACATTTATTGTTTAATAAAATATGTATTCTATTGAGCAACAGAAAATTCATTCTACTGAACAGTTTTATAAATAGCAAAAATTAACCCATAATGTTTTGTTTTTTTTAATAAATAAATAAACAGAAACACCATCATTATCCATGCAATGAGAAGCCATTATATATTGCGAATATATTGTTAGGTCAGCTGTTTTATACAGCTTTTACTATATTACATAACATAAAAGAAAAGCTTTTTTGACCAGTCAGCATCGTCAGTCAGAATTATCTGTTTTTCCTCTGTTCTTCCATTTTTCTTTTTTTTTTGGGGGAGAGGTCTAAGTTAAATTTGCGCTCTCTCTTCTTTAAAAAAAAACACCTGAAATCAATTTCTCTGAAGATGGAAAATGAGCTTATTAAAAATATTGCAGTACCATATGAGGATTTTGCGTTTCTAATACATATTTCCATTTGCTGCTGAAAATAGGCCACTGATGGACAGAGCCTGCCAATAAACATGAGCTTATTAGCCGACGAGAGAGTCATCAGCGGCGGATTTAACAGCTTTCCACCACTCATCCGCTGGAGGTGTGGAGAGTTGCCCCCGCTGCCTGGATCTCTGAGCCCAGGCCAAGCTTCGCGCTCTGGGGCCGCAGATCCAGCCGGCCGGCCTCTCCTGTGTGGCCCACAGCCCTCGTATTAACAGCTAAGCCTCAGCTGCTGGAAATGTTATTCTAATTAACAGGGGATTAAGTCATCATTTCTCGTGTAATACAGTCTGGATGGGAATTTCAATATCGAACGGTGGCGCAAAAAAAAAAAAAAGGCAGTTAACATCTCAATAAATTACTCTTGACCCCCAAGATGACAGTCTATTGGCGCGTCAATTGCCTGCCAATTAAACCGACCCATCCTTGCCAAAACTTTATTGGGATGGTTTGGGTTTTTCATCTGAACACAAATCATTGGGCTAGAGATGGAAGAGGGTACTACATGGCTGGCTGCGATTCTGAGTCTGATGGGAATTCTGACAAGTTTGTACAATAAAGTCTACAGAGCTATCACTGGCCGTATCTGAGCTGACAGCTTCACAAAACAGTTTCTTGTGAAGCGCAGATCTTTGATAAATGACCATATGTGGATTGTCACAGGCGAAGAGCTGAGAAACGTAAACACAAGCGGTCCGAACAGACTATAGAGGAACCGGACAGACAGAGGGAGCCCTAACAAGCCCACTAGGCCCGCACTTTGATTGTCTTGAACGGCTCCCTTTTTAAAAATGCATCAGTCATGTCGTGACATTTGACTAAGACTTATGGACTTAAAACTAGCTCAGTGGGGAGACCGTTTGGAGTGTGCAGACTCGACCAGTGTATTATGTTCTTTGGAGCTAGTGTGGATTGTGCCATTGAAAGACCCACTAATAAAAGGATTTGGACAGACCCAAAAAGAAATCAGCATGGCTCTTAGTATGGCTAACCCTGATGCAACCTGATGCAATTTACAGCCATAAAAACAAAATACATCAACAGAAGAAAAAAAAATCTGTTAAGTGTCAACCGAACCAGAGCAAAAACATTGCACTGTTATTCCAAAAGCCCCAATCAGAGAAGTCTATCTAGGGCACACAGCACAAATTATTTCAAGTTATTATAAAAAGTAGGATTAAACAAGGTGGCGTGACAAAAAAAGTGACCAGTGGATTTAGCTTACTCCATCTACAGTATAGAAACTATTCTTGTTTTCTTAAAGGATGAGACAAACAAAACGAGGATGAGACTGGATAAATTGACAGGCAGTCAGCAGGACTCCCTCTATGTGCTAAAGCATTGTTTTCTGCTCAGCTAAGCAGCAGCGCATTGATACGTTCGCAATGAAGTGCAATGATAATTAAATTGTAACTGACCTGCATGTAACCATCATTATGTCTTTTCTCTTTACTGCCATCCCTGTTATTTAATCACACAGCATGCAAGCTTTTTTATTAGGCAGTAACACTGAGGACTACATTCTCCTGCCTATAAACACTCAAACCGAGAAACAATCATATCACCCACCCGAGAGAAAACCTCTATCCTGCTTCGCTGAATCACTGAGGGTGGAGTTTGTGCTGAGGTGCTGAAATCTTAAAGCCCGAAGCTTCCTATGAAATATGAAGGAAGTCTTTAAAATGTGTGGTTTTCTGGATGCTACATAAAAACATATATAAAAACACACTGTATACTAATATAATGTACACTACTGTTCAAAAGTTTGGGGTTGTGAGAATATTTTAAAAAAGCATTGTTTTCTGCTCAGCTAAGCAGCAGCGCATTGATACGTTCGCAATGAAGTGCAATGATAATTAAATTGTAACTGACCTGCATGTTTACTGCCATCCCTGTTATAATCACACAGCATGCAAGCTTTTTATTAGGCAGTAACACTGAGGACTACATTCTCCTGCCTATAAACACTCAAACCGAGAAACAATCACATCACCCACCCGAGAGAAAACCTCTATCCCGCTTCGCTGAATCACTGAGGGTGGAGTTTGTGCTGAGGTGCTGAAATCTTAAAGCCCGAAGCTTCCTATGAAATATGAAGGAAGTCTTTAAAATGTGTGGTTTTCTGGATGCTACATAAAAACATATATAAAAACACACTGTATACTAATATAATGTACACTACTGTTCGAAAGTTTGGGGTTGTGAGAATATTTTAAAAATATATATAAAAAAAAATTTTTGCATTTAAAAATGTAATTCATTCCTGTGATGGCAAAACTGAATTTTCATCAGTCGTTACTCCAGTCTTCAGTGTCACATGATCCTTCAGAAATCACTCTGTTATGCTGATTTGCTGCTGACTCCTCATTATTAATGTTGAAACAGTTGTGCTGCTTAAAGGGGTCATATGATGCTTTTTTAAAGATCATTATTTGGTGTATTTGGTGTAACAGAATATGTTGACATGCTTTAATGTTCAAAAAACACATTATTTTTCAAATACTGT
>NW_015653483.1:79846-93492 GCF_001515625.1 Sinocyclocheilus rhinocerous
ATAATGAAAAAAAAAAATCTGTCACTTTTGATCAATTTAATGTGTCCTTGCTGGGAGAAAAAAAAAATCACAATCCTTCTTGGTGATGCTAATGCTGCAGAAATGACACACTTCACCTTTACATTCCAGCCAATCAGCTCTATCAGCTGCTGTCACTTTAATACTGGGGAAGTTGTGCATTATGCAGAGATTACAAATGTGACTGTTGCTTTGAAAATGGTCATGCCAGGAAATATATATGCTTATTTCTTGTGCACACTATCCATGTTGAATGAGAATGCTTTTGAAATACACCTCTGGTAGATTCACTCTCTCTGCATTTATTTTACTCCCTGAATTACTCTAACATATAAGCACACAAATACAATCACATGCACACAAACATTACAACCTTTCTAGAATAGACAGTGCATTTTCATTTGCATAACAATTTCCTCTTGTTTCTCTGGTTAGATGGAATTCACAGCATGGTGTCTGCATAGTGAGCACCAGGTCATTGCTATGTATATGTGGCAACAACAGAGCGATATATGAATAGAGAGACAAGTCTGAAACTCTATAATATCGCACACATGCAGCATGGTTAATGGCTAATAATAATTTCCATTACATTCACACACTAGCGATACATCGGAAAATCAACAATAATAATAATAATAATAATAATAATAATTAGTGTGTGCCACCAATACATTTCCATAGTGATAATCAATACACCCTAAACATCTCAAACAAACCATTATTGTTATTATCATTATTATTATTGCATATGCAACATCACACTGAATAAGGTTTCAAAGAGGTACATTTTTAACTGCAAAAATTTTATTAAAAATATTAAATTAAAGTTAAATTAAATATAATGGTGATAATAAATACACCCCAAACCCTTCAAACAAATTATTATTATTATATGAAACATCACACTGAATAAGAATTCAAAGCATTAAAATTCTAACTGCAAAAATAACAAGAAAAAATAAAATATAAAATAAAATACAACAAGCATCACCCATATATAACTGTGGTGATAATCAATGCACCCCAAACCCCTCCAACAAATCTTTGTCATTTTTTATTTTCAGTATGGAATACAGTATTTATGTATATTTATTAAACCATGTTCCTCAGGGAACATCGATTGCCCCCCACAATGTAGGTGATTGAAGGGTTTACCATCTTTGTGGGGTTTCCACAATGCAGGCAAAACTTGACCGTCACAAACATACTGTACACACAAAAACACATGTCCCTGGAGAACTGATTCGACAGAATAGAAAGAAACAGACAAGCTAGCTCTGTGTAGTAGGGAAGCAGATCTAGATTTCCTGTGGAAGTGAATTAAAACCAACAGGAGGAGGGTGGCTTAAGGTGGCGATGGCAGGCACGGCCTTAGATCCCCCTCCTGAGAATCCCTCTATCTATCTCTCTCTCTCTCTCCCTCTCTACTCCTTTACATTCCTCATCTCTGCTGGGACATATAAAAAGCTCGTAGCCCCCAGTGACACCAAAACACAGAACATTCTCTTTCCTCCTCCTGCTTTCTCTTCTCACTCTTTCCTGTCTTTCCATCCTCTGTGGTGCTGTTCAGATACAGAAACATATCAAGTCCTCAAAGAGAAATCTTGATCAGACTGGGAAATGAGGTGAAATTTAAAGTTGAGAAGGAGTGTTGCTGCTTTATGTCTTATTGCTTTGAATGCTTTGAGATTTTTTAAAAGGGCCAAAGTTTGCAATATAGGTCAATGCAAAGTGTTAAACCCTAATATTACTTAATATGAAGTCTATAAAAAGACACTTTCACAGCCTCTTAATCAAAACCTCTCAACCTTGTCCATTATATACAAACACACACACACACACACACACACACACACACACATGTTGTGTATTCATCACGTTATGGGGACATTCCATAGGCGTAATGGTATAACTATATAATATAAAATATAATACAAATATAAAGTCATTTATTATAAATTAAATAAACACAGAAACAGGAGAAATAAAACATTAGTTAGTTAGAAGAAATTAGTCAAGGCTAAAAGTTTTTTTTTATTTTATTTTCAAAATTAGCAGAGGATGACGTGTCACTTCCTTTGAAATTAAAAATGAAGTTGTTCCACATAAGGCAGGCCTTCACCTATCAGGGGCATATTATTGAACGCAAGTGGTTTCCAGAAGTCTGTAAAAGAGGTTAAGAACATAGGGTAAGGTCGTTCTTTCAGTGTGAGTAACCCATACTTTCAAACAGAAATGTGTTGGTCTTCGCCATCTGTGATTAGATTTGTAAAAACATGTATTGTATACCACATTACTACTGATCAATAACTCCTCTCAGAACTGTTTTTGTCTCTGTTTAACACAGAATCATAAACCTGGAGGCTTTAACCTCGCCACCCTTGTTGAGAAAGCTAAAAGTCATCCACAGTTTATAAAAGTCTCTTGACTTAGTTTTGCAGAAGTAATTATCTATTCACAGCAAGTAAGGAAAATAAAAGCCTCTGATTGGTCCCCTTCACGCATGGCGGTGACAGAACAATGCACTAGTGAGGGTCTGCTCACTCCAAGGAGCACAGCTGTGTCTACGCACATCCTAAAGGGCTTACACACACAAACACACACACACACACACATGCAAAGGCCCATCATTGGAGGCCATAATCACACCAAAAACTATAATATTCAATAAAAGCGCCCAAAACAAGAGAATGTCGATGAGACCCCTCGTTAAATTCCAGTCCCTCTTTATCTTTATCTCTCTGTCTCTTTGGAGATGAAATATCTTTGGTGGTGAAAAACGGAAGGGGAGCCTGTTATGCATCTATAGATACATATTATGCAGGGAATGCTACCTCCTATGTGTTTTAATTTGACTTTAAAAGCACTCTCCCAGCTGCCAGGGCTTTTAATAGTTATTCACTTACAAATGATTGCAGGTCATTACACAGTCATTGGGAGGGCAGTAATGAGATGGGCTTAATGGCTCTTGGTAGTACATCGCCACAAAGTTCCCGTCAGTAAGTTTTATTTTTTTATTTTTTATGATTCTTCCATATGAACTGTGTTCGCTTAAACTCCATTTGGTGAAAAATATACAGCTATCTGTTTTAATGAAAACAAATTACGAGTTGACACCGTTCAAGGCTGAGGTAAGCAATCACATCATCAAGGGGTGGAGGAGTGGCAGAGAGAGAGAGAGAGAGAGAGAAAGTAATCTTATCATCTTCCTAGACAAATATTGTGTTAATCTTTGGTCATGTTAATTCTGCTCTCAGCCCCTCTTTTCATCATAATTTAACTGTGGCCACTGACAGCAGGCATAATCAGATGTGGATGTAAACGAGTTGGTATTTATTAGGGGCCGGCGTGGACACTCGCCGAGACACGAGTGCCCACCCGTCCTTATCCCTATTGATGTACAACGCTGACAAGTAAATTAAATTTACCTTTGGAAATGGTTCTATTAGTATTTTTATTAGGTTAATTAAGCAAGCTCTGGGGACTCGTTGAATGGGCGAGACTGGAGATTAATTCACTGTTCTCCTTGTGCTGGAGGACTAAGGCGGTAATTCCCGCGCAGCCGTCCTCCTCTTGATCTGCTCATCACCACCACACGACGCCACTTCATTAACGTGCCATCACTGCATCCTCACCTTGATTCCCTGCAATGGGCTCTCCTAAAACACCAGATAAGCTGGTATAAAATACATGGATTCCAGAATACAGAATGCAGACCCCACATTCAAATATGCCTACTTCCGTACTAAGCAGAATGCGAAAAGTAAGTCAAATAAGTAGTATGTCTGGTAGTATGTACTACATCCACAATTCACATCCAGTGGACACTTTACTGTGCCATTAGGCAATTTAAAATTAATTATCATATTTGTAAATGGCAGGAACAGCAAAAATGTGTACTTTATAATGGTTAAAAGCTTCATAAGGTCATATCTGCTAACAATAATGCATTGTTTCATGAAGAAAAATAAGAATGATTAATAAATGTTATTTATAATATACTATTGTTCATTGTTCATTGCTCATAATGTTAATTTATTTAACATGAAATGATACAATTGTATTAGTATATGTAGAAACATTAACAAAGTTTAATAAATCTTGTAAAAGTATTGTTTATGATTATTTCCATGTCAAATATTTCTGTCATAAGTGAACTGGTTTAATATATAAAATCTCATTGTAAGGTGTTACCAAATAGTGCAAATAATAAAATAAGTAAATAAATAAATAAACAATTAATGTTGCAAACTAGTAACGTTTATTTATTTACTTATTTTTTTGTTTGTTTGTTTTACATTCTCTCAGCTTTACACTGTAAGACAATGACAGTCATATTGACCAAGTCTGTTAGGAAAAAAAAAGTCATCATAAAAAGAATCATAAAAGCTCTTCACAAATTCTCGAAAATGTTTATAATGGAATAATATGTAGGTGTGTAAATAAATGGCATAAACTGTTCTCTATATTTCCATTTAATTCATAAAAAAAAAAAAAAGTAGACTGTTCCTGCATACCGTATGATGACCTCAGAGAGAGCAAGCATGCCTGTGTGTTTGTCTGAACTAAATTCTCTCAGGTCAAGAGAGCTGCTGACCAGACTGACTCCAGCTGAGCGGGCATTAGCCTGTCCTGCACGTGGCATCTGCCCAGTGGGAGAGCCAATACAGTGCGGGCAGCACAGAGCTGGGCTCCCCTGATGAAAGCTGTATTGATTGAGAAAAAGGTCTTTTGATAAAGCAGATTGCTCATCGGAGTGGAACCTCATGCTCCTCAGATATAATCGGCCGGCTGCCAAATCGACCCTGACGCCTGCAGCCGTCACCAAAGCAGGGAAACGTCCTCATCTCTCATCCGCTCTGATCACACTGAAGCGGCCCATCGATTGCCAACCGCACCTCCTCTGGACTGTGTGAGTAAAGTACATGAAGGCGGTGCTGGCCGTACTGCAAGCTTCCCCTCGGTTATTCGGCTCACCCCCAAGAGTGTGGTCTGTGCTCTGCCGAGAACATTTCTCATTTATTCCACCAAAACCAAATCAGACCCAATGTCAGTCTCTTTTGGGACTGGAGGAAATCAAATGTGCTTCCATCAAATGCATTACTTGTGCTTTTACAGGGATGAAAACAAATCACCTTGAACAGTTTCACTTATATGGTATTATGGTCAACTCCACAGATGTGTGCGATTGAAAAGCGTGTTTTTGGCACGGCATAGCGTGAAGTAGCAATGCCCGTCAATGTTATTTATTCACTGAGAGTAATTACAGGCGGGTGAGTGGAGAGTAAGGAGTTGAGGACAGTGCTACACAATTGTTTTGCCACTATGGTGGGTCTCTTCATGTTTGTGCTAATGAAAGAAGGGGCTGATGGATGTTTTATGATGGTTATGTATTACATACACTGAGTTTAGCATGAGCTGCATCGAACTCTCTGGTATTGTATGTGTTTGGTTAAATCACCTAACTCTACTCTCTGAAGAGTCTCATTGGAAGTGTTTGGAGAACGGTTAACCCTTTGGGGCTCAAGTGTCATTTGACTGTTTTTACTGTAATCAGCATGCTACACAACAACACAAATGTGCTCATGTATTCAGAGTGCTTTCATCTGGACTGTAAAGGACAAGAAGTGGAGGAGACTGGGAATGGTTGTAACACTTTTTGCTTTAATGTCTAACTCTGTAATTTTGGGCGGCAATTGGCCCAAATGTACATTACAAATTAGTCGTTTTGAAATCTATATTCTCTACAAATAAGCGGGGTGTTATAACACTATAGAAAACATGGAAATCAGTAAATTTTTTATACATTCATTTTGTTAATCAAATTTACTCAAAATAATTTATTATTTTGAATAATAACTTTCTATTTAAAAAAAAGAAAATATAAAGAAATATTTCATTCTAAAGATACACAGTGCCCTTAATAATTGATTATAATTGATTTTAACCTGGCCCTGACCTGGGCCGAAAAGGCTGAGCCAATAGCATTTGTGCGTCAGAGAAATGGGGAAAACAGGCCAGCACGCATCTGTAAAAGCTCCAGACGTGTAGTACAGATAAAATATTTAGGCTGCAGAATCCTTGACCTCCCTGTGTTAGCCAGCTCCCAACTTGAATTGATTTCTGACAAGACAACTGGGACACAATTACAACAAAATGCACTAAAGCCGTCCAGTTGTGTCTCCAAACACTACCGCCAGTTTAACCTCTTCAGCACGACTGGGGTTGAATGCAGGGCCAAGCTCTGGCCGAGTGAACATACGGTGGATCACACCACCTCAGGGAGAGACCGATCAACCTAAACAGAAATCCTGCAGACAAAGCCCCTTTCCTCTTCTCATGATCGTAAGCAAAACAGCAGTGGTATTCTGACCTCCGATCTTATGTTGTTTCTACTCTGGGTACCAGGGATGAAATGAATCTCTCTGGGTAAAGGCCTTATAGCACAGAGAGAGAAAGTTAGCACAGAAAAAGGATGTAATGTCCTTTTCCCGCAACATGAAATATCCATGATTTTGAGTATTATAAAGAACAAGCATAGCGGGTGCACTTAGCTCTGTCCAGATTGCTGGGAATAAGGTCAACAAGAGATTCCAGAGGACAACCTGCACATGGATGCAGCACGGGAATCTGTGCACAAATAAACCATGACTTTGTGCAAGTGGATCCACTATGGTTCCAAAGTAGTTGAACATAAACCCCACAGAGATGGGAAAAAATATACATATTTGGGGTTAGAAACATCTTTGATGGATTTCACAAAACTGCTTCTATCATACGCATTAGTTGATTGTTGGAAACAGTTGTGCTGCTTAATATTTTTTTGGAAAATGTGATATTTGATACTTTCTTCAGGATTATTTGATGAATAAGCATAAACATTTATTTAAAATAGAAATATTTTCTAACAATATAAGTCTTTAATTTCACTTTTTTTATCAATTTAACACATTCTTGCTGAATAAAGACATCTCATTTCTTTTAAAAAATAAACTTGTTTATGGTACTGTACTGAAAAAGTATCACAGGTTCCAAAAAAATATTGATAATAATGATAATAAATCAGCATATTAGAATGATTTCTGAAGGATCATGTAACACTGAAGACTGGAGCAATGATGCTGAAAATTCAGCTTTAATCACAGGAATACATTATATTGTAATGTATATTAAAATAGAAAACCATTATTTTAAATTGTAAAGATTTTTCACAATATTACTGTTTTTTCTGTATTTCTGATCAAATAAATGCAGCCATGATGTGCAGAAGAGACTTCTTTAAGAAACATTACAAATCTTACTGATCCCAAACTTTTGAACGGCAGTGTATATGTATGCATGTATGTATGTATGTATGTATGTATGAGCTGCAGTCAGTAAGTACATACTGCCGCCATATGTAACATCTCATGCATGCACTACAAATATATTCAGTGAATAACTATGTTGTCTCATAATGCTTTGTCACCAGAATGTTTTTTTTATGGTAAAGACAACCTCAACCTTTAACTTGCTTATTAGAGTTCATGTATATGATCTACTGACATAAAAATAAGAAATGGCATGCCTGCATTTTACCCACCATGTAGACAAACACTGGCATCACATGGAGCACTGCTGTATAGTGTCGTTTTTTTTTTGTTTTTTTTTTCTCTCGGCAGAACACGCGGTTGTCAGTTAGGACGTGAGCACTGAATGTTCTCTCCTGATGCACTAAATAACTTTAATAGCATGTTAATCCTGTGGCGGACCAGGCTTGGGGCTGTCCAGGTTTGATGAGGTTGCTTGGGTTTAACCAAGTTCATTATGGTCATTGGACTTATGAGCTTGTGTAGCCACCGCAAGCTCACACACACACACACACACACACACACACACACACACACGCTATTTGTTTATCGACCAGTGAATGAGTTCCCACTCTTTAGGGAAATCAAGTCTCTTTAAATTGGATCAAACCACATCTCTCTTCCATCAAATGCATTACTTGACCTCACAATAATTTGTCATGAAAAACAAAACAAAATAAAATGAAAAAAAAGTTTAAAAAAATAGAATTTATGTTAAAATGTACATAATTATTATTTGTACGTATGAATTGCATTTAATGCATTTTTAAATAAATGAATAGAAAGGACAATAATGTCACGTCATTGGTCCGTATACAAAGTAGCAGTGCCATCCAAAACAGAAAAAGCTTCATTATTCTACAGACACAGAAAAATAGAACAAGCTGTAAAATTGTTCAGTGGTTGTGTGTGCATAAGTGTGTGTGTGTGTGTGTGTGTGTGTGTATGGATGTCATACGGTAAGCCAGCCAGAGCAAAACTAGGCCATTAATCATACGCCAGTGATGGAAGCAGTGTGTGTGGCGAGGCGGGGTCAAACTGGGGCTATTAAAGGAAGGCACGGGACCGGGGCCTCTGTTGTGCTAACCTCGAGATCCCTGCAGGCCCTGGCTGGGCCGGAGCCCCAGCTGTCCCCCTCTGCCTGACACCCAGCTGGCTAGAGTGAGAATCGGGCACAGTCCAAGCTGCCGCCCAACCTCCCCTCGTGAGTAAGAAAGGGGGGCCTTCGGGGTGGTTAAGAGAAGAGGAACTCTCCAGTCAACAAACATCCTGTGGCTAAAACCGAGCACAATAACATCTATGGACTTGTGACGTACTTGAACAGCTCTTATTAAAAGGGATCTCTCAGCCTGATTAGACTTTGTGGAAACATTTTTAGTCATACGCACCAGCCAATGGACTCGTATTACGCACATGCATACACACAACTCCAGACCACAAGCCATCATTTTTACTGGCAAAGTTACAAGTCCGGCTTTCATGTTGTGTTTTACTGTTTTAACATTTTACAGCTGGTCAACTCCATTCATCTGGACTGCAATTTACAGCATGTCATCATATTACATATGACCACATGAATGCTACTGGCGAGTCAGTAATTATAATGCGAGTTCATCAGTATGCTGCTGGTTAGGACACGATGTGCTTCTCAACGGTCAGCGTCATTACTCAGACCCAACCAAGGTGTTTCTTTTTTTTTCTTTTTGAGTAAATACCTACCGATCTCACTCCGTCTGCTCTCCCTGCAAGCGTTCCCTCAACTAATCTCAAAGACTTCGACGTAGTTCAATTAAATTCAAAGTTGGCATGCATTGCAAGCATCAGTGCTATCAGTGATTCAGTTCTCTTTATAGCCAATCTATTTTTTAATAACGGTTCTGATGAAAACATTACAGTATTGATCTTTATTTATTGATCTAGCAGAGAGCATAGTTAAGGCTGACACAAATCAATCAAAATAAATTTAAAATGACGATAGAGTACAGCAGGACTTGAGGGTGAGCTCGGAGCTTAATTAGTGAAATGCTGAGAGGGAACCCAAAGCAATATCAGACAGTAATACAGTGGCTCAGCTGTGTTTGTGTGGGCCAGATTACGCATTTGTATTGTATTAAAGCTAGAAATTGCCAGTCAAGGTTAATGAAAGGGCAACTTACTTTAGGCCACAATAATCCCCAAGAAAACCTCTCTGCACAACAAACTGATGTATCGCATAAAGCATGTGCTCAAAGGCTCAGACTGTACATTGGCCTGTGGCATGGGCATCTAGCTCTCAGGAGAAATAAAAGGAGAGAGTGAGAGAAAGAGAGAGCATACTGTCCGTGTCAGGAGCGGCAGAAGTGTTATTTTAAACGGAGGAATGTAACCTGTGCCTGACACAAGACTAGGTATGTCTAGCTTTAAATCAAGTTAGAGAGCAAAGGTCCCAAGAATACACACGCAGAACAATACACACACACACACCCCAAGAAACATTAACAGGATTTTCTCTTGACTTTAGCGCGATAATACTGCACAATGACTATTTCTAGAATTGCCACATTCCTGCATTCTAAAAGTGACCACCAGAACACATTTTTCAATAATCATTGAACAACAAATATACTGAAATTACTGATTTAAAGAAGGAAATTCTTGTAACATATTAAAGAACCTTCACAGAACTCTTCTCCATACAACTATAATTCATAGTGACCACATCTGCTGAACTCTAAAAAACACACAAAAAAAAGAAACACCAAAAAAGGAACATAAAAGTAGCTCATATATTCCAAATCTCCTGAAGCCACACAATAAGCTTTGTGCAAAAAATAGAACAAAATATATGCAGTTATTCACTGATAATTTTCTCTTTCAGTGAGCTGTTTACTGAGAACCTGATCATTGAGGCAGTGAATAGAAATAGGATTAGTGAATGAATCATTATTTTGAACCATTACACATTAGACAAAATGATTATTTCACAAATTGCACTGTTTATTTAATGAATTGGTTGTTAATGTTCACAAATTGGACAGAATAATTATTTCAGAAATTACACTGATTCTTCAATAAATCGGTTCACAAATTGGACAGAATGATTCACTGACAAACTGAGCAGATTCTTCAATGAACCAGTTGTTATACACAAACTGGACAGAAAGATTCTTTTGGGAATTGCACTGATTCTTTCATGAGTCAAATTGATTCTTTCAAGAATCAAACACAATGATGACTCAATAATCTGGTTGCAGCAGTTATTGAGTAACAGCTCACCAGTAGGGAAGATTATAATTGAATAACAACTTAAATTTCAGGTCTGTTCTTCACGCAAAGCTATCTATTGGTTTCAGAAGACTTGGAGAACAAGTCTGTGTTGTCTGTATTGTTCTCTAGACTTCTGAAATCAAAAGATAGCGTTGTGTGAAGAACAGACCTGGACTACTTTTTACTACTTATTTTTATTTATTTATATTTTCATACAAATATTTGGAGTCATATTTGTAGCTTAAAGGCAATGAACTATGTCAGTATGACCTGTCATTTTAAGGAATAGTCCTGTGAGATCATTCTTCAAATTCACATTTTTTTATTCTACAGAAGAAAGTCATATAGCTTTGGAACAACATGAATGATGACAATTTTCATTTTGGGAACTACCTCTTTAAAACACATGCAAGACACACTAGAACTAGACTGATCTCTCTCTAGTATGATGGGAGTGATAACATGAGACACATTTTAAACTCACAGAAATATTAATGAGTTTACAAGGACCTTCCCATTATAATTATGTAGAGCAACTGTGGCATCTTAGTGGGCCAGCGCTCCCTGTGGGATACATAAATGTATCAGGCTAGCAAAACTCACCTACTTTTAACAAAACAGTTTACATGCAGATACAAATAACTCCAAGCATCCTTCATAACTATCAGCCGATGAATGGCTATGCCATCTGCAGCTTAACGACTCAAATAACTTCTTCAACCCAACGCTGACAGTTATTGTTCAAAGCACCGCCCGTAACCTTTACAAAGGACACATTTTCAGGACATTCTCACATTACTTTCTTCCTAACGCAACTCTAAAAGCATTTTCTGAGGAATTTGCGAGGGGAGAGAGGGGAGTTAACTTGGACTTTTTTTAACTAAGTGAAATATCTCTTTGCTGAATTACTGCTATGAAAACCATGGCCAATCACTGGCACGCTAGAGTGTCACCATAACCATGTTTGACAACTCCTGACTCTCAACTCATTGGACGGGCTGAACCTCAAATCCACATAGAACTTGTGAGCTGTCTGGTGAGCAGCAGATAAGCATGTTAGAGAGACAGCAGATCTGTCTGTACCCAAACTGACTGCTGCTCTGGAAGAGTAATTACAGGAAGGCCTGTGGTAATTAGCCCACCTCTCACTGTGTTTGTCTGTTTTTAAGGCTGACAAAAAGAAAGAAAGAAAAAAAACCTTGAAGCTGACAAAGCCGCAGCCCAGGTTTACCATATGGGAGCGGATGGATAGTGTCGAACAGCATGTTGGGTTACGTGGAACTGAGTCAAACGCGTAAGCTTAGCTACAGGGATCTCAAATCTGAAGACGCCCCTCCTGATACCACCAGTCTAACAGACAAGACAGCCACAATCTGCATCCCTCACCGTTTGTTGTCAAGGACGTTTTAAGCAGATCTGTCTAGGCAGAGCTCAATGATGAGGATAAGGGCTAATGTGAGAGAATTTGGGGCCAGTTGATGGAACTGTCACTTGCCAGTGCTTACGTACCAACAATTTCATATTTGCATATCATGTTCATGAGCTTTTATGTGTTTATGCCAACAAAAGTGTAGCTGTCAGTGTCACAGTTCAGCAGTAAAATTTCCAGATATTGTCAATTCAAGCATTATAACAAATTGCGTAAATTATTTGTTGTGTGTACAGTATTTACTCAAGTTATGTTTTTGTTAATTGGCATAATATATTACTGTTGTAATAATATTATAATAATAATACAGATGGCCAATAATCTCAAAAAACGCCAAATATCGTTTTGGAAATCAGCCTGTCTGATATATCAGTCTATCACTAAAAACAATACGTATTGTTGAGCCCTGCTATGCAAGATGTGTTTGCTTCTTTTGTCCTTGCATCATAAAAGCTGTCGAAATAAACAAAAAAACTTTGATGGCTAGTTCGAGAGAAATTCTTCACAAATAGCTTGTGGACAGTTAGAGAAAGAAGAACGGCCCGTCACCATCATAAGAGGTGTCTGCTGAACTCTTAAACGTACTGACTCAGAGGAAGATAATAATAAACTCACAAGGCTTATTTCCAACAACAAAAGAACTCCTCCGTCGAAATGAAAGACTATGACAAATCGTTGTTCTAATGTTTCCTGTGTGGGTGTGCCATATGTGAATGCGTCTGTGTGTGTGTCCCTGTTGGCCAAGCAGCAGGGTGACTACTCCCCCTGTCTTCCCACCATCTGCCCAAGAGAGAGCTCCTCCAGCACCCCTTAAAATTAATTAAATTAAAGTTTAAATAAAAATATTTACATATTAATGAAAATTTTAAAAAATATGTACCGATAAAAACAAGAAATACAATTTAAAAACAATAAATAAATACAATTATACAAAATTAATAAATAAAGCAAATGTACCTATAATCATTTTACCAAATTACCAAGCCGTGTGACTTTTAGCAACAACCCCAAAGATGAACATTATGCACTATATGTAAATAATATTTGCAAACTTAATCAAAATTTAAATTAAAACCAAAGAAATGTGCACTCCAAAATGCAGACTTAAAATTAACTTCAAAATCCTAAATATTAACTTAATAATCGGCCTAATCGATACCACTAGGAAAGGGCTCACAAAAGCAAACATCTCAAATCACCACTTCTCCTCATGCTTCTTCTAGTCTCCGTCGAAATGAAAGACTATGACAAATCGTTGTTCTAATGTTTCCTGTGTGGGTGTGCCATATGTGAATGCGTCTGTGTGTGTGTCCCTGTTGGCCAAGCAGCAGGGTGACTACTCCCCCTGTCTTCCCACCATCTGCCCAAGAGAGAGCTCCTCCAGCACCCCTTCCACGATCAGTACTTTTCCAGGCTAAAGCCAAGAGAACGAGACATCCAGCTAACTCTGCAGGTCCAAGCCATTGCTCACCTGTGTCAATGAGAACAGAAGTCTCACTGATGAGCAGTTAATCAAAGGAACTAAAGTTAGGAAACTAACTATTGAAGAATTCTAAAAGTTCTGAACATGTGCAAAAGGAGTGCACATAAAAAAATAAAAA
>NW_015653483.1:93578-101738 GCF_001515625.1 Sinocyclocheilus rhinocerous
AAAATTATAAATAGATAATAAAATAAAAAAATTAATTAAATTAAAGTTTAAATAAAAATATTTACATATTAATGAAAATTTTAAAAAATATGTACCGATAAAAACAAGAAATACAATTTAAAAACAATAAATAAATACAATTATACAAAATTAATAAATAAAGCAAATGTACCTATAATCATTTTACCAAATTACCAAGCCGTGTGACTTTTAGCAACAACCCCAAAGATGAACATTATGCACTATATGTAAATAATATTTGCAAACTTAATCAAAATTTAAATTAAAACCAAAGAAATGTGCACTCCAAAATGCAGACTTAAAATTAACTTCAAAATCCTAAATATTAACTTAATAATCGGCCTAATCGATACCACTAGGAAAGGGCTCACAAAAGCAAACATCTCAAATCACCACTTCTCCTCATGCTTCTTCTAGTCAATCATCTCGCACAAGTTTAGACTCGAAACCCCCATTTGCCCTTCACACACTCAAGAATGGTCAAACTCCCATTGAGCCAAGCAAGCCTAATATAAGCCATTTAGATGTTTGGAAAGGCTTACCCTTTTCAGTGCTCAAAGCTCCATTAGATAAAGAGGAGCAGGGCAGGCTAATTAGAGTCTGACCGTTTGGCCATTCTAGAGTAAAGATTCATTTGCACTGGTCTTACAATCAGCTTCTCTCTCTCTTTCTCTCTCTCCACCTAATAGAAAAATAAGCTACTTCACTCTGCATCGCTGGCAGTGACACCTGCCATGGAGGGGGTAATGGTGTTTAATGGCCTTTTAAATTTTTATTCAGTCTGAGAATCATAAAAGAGGAACCAGGCAGCCACTGGATCTCTTAATAATCCCAATGCTATGGCAACCAAAAGCAAACTTAGCCATCTGACTTTAGGTGGCTCGCCAATCCACACCTGCTCTCAGTTCTCGTGTTGGCAGAAATGCAGTGATATCGAGAAAAAGGCACGTTTCTAAATTTCTGCAAGGTCACCAGTGGTGTTTTGGTGATCCTAATAATAAACGTTTTAATGTTTAAGTGCTGCCCGGGGGTCTTGCGCGTGTTCATTAGGAATCACGGCCTGCTTGGCCGCCACAGCAAGGAATAGCCATTAATAAGGCAATGGGAAAAAGGAAAGGACAGAGAGGGAGGAAAATGGAGAAAGAATGTTTATGTTTTGGAAGGCTGCAACTGTGTGTTTGCACTCCCTGGCGGGAGACACAAATCCAGATCCGATATGAGAGTTGTGGCTTTTACACATCTGAGACCTGCTGTATCACCAGACCATATATTTTATTTATTTACAGAAGTGCTGTGAGAGAGAGAGAGAGGAGAAACTGCTGTATCTGTTAGGAGAACACAAGAACTGCTGTGTGTTTGCTGCTCAATATGTGTCTGCCTGTCACCATAGAAGAGAAAACACTCAACCTGCCCTGATCTGATGTTTCCAGCACGTCTACATTATATTATACCAAATTACTGTATTATATTACTTGGATGTATATTTTGCTTCTGTAAATATGTCTAATCCCTTATTTTATTTTTATTTCTAGTTTATATACTTACATACATTAGTAATTCATTTTGCACTACATGCTTAATACTTTTTATATATTATTATTACTGCTATTATTATTACTATTATTATTATTATTATTTTTCTCTCTGTTAATACATGTGTACTATTTGTAAGCAGTCCAGCTGCAATTGCTTTGGCAATACAAATGTATATTTTTTGTCATGCCAATAAAGCACTCTTAAATTGAAATTGAAATTGAGAGAGAGAGAGAGAGAGAGAGAGAGATTCTCACTCTTGAAAGAATTTGACAAATCACACTTTTCCTAAACAGGATTGTACATAAATAACAAACACAGCAGACACAAATACACACCTGGGAGATTTGATGCAGATATCGGCAAGTTTGTGCTTGTTTGTCCAATGCATCTGTGATTCCCAACCAGGGGTATGTTTACACCAGAGGGTACTTTAGCAGGTTTCACTGGGTACTTGGAAAGACTTTTTAAAAGAACCTACAAAACAAAAAAAAATTACAACCTAATTGTACCAAACAATTTGTTATTTCAACAGATTCCTAAATCACATTATTTTCAGGTTCTTTGAAAGAATACAAAATAATCTATGAAAAGTATAAAATAATGTGTAATGTATTCAAGTTTTACAAATTCATGTGGATGACATTCATAGTAGATTGCCCTGGTTTACACCCATCATTAATGTGTTTTCGGGACTCAGATCACAATCATCATACTAAATAATTAAGTTACACTGCAAATTGTAATATACATTTTTTAATGTTCTTTAAAAAATTATCTTATACTCACCAAGGCTGCGTTTATTTTACCAAAAATTCAGTAAAAACAAATGTAATATTGTGAAATATTATATTTAAAATAACAATTTTAATATATTTCAAAATGTAATTTAGTCTTGTGATGGCAAAGCTGATTTTTGACACTATGCTCTTACAATATGTTTGCATGCATTTTCTCTAAAGCGGCTTTGTAACAAGGTGTATTGTGAAATGCGCTATACAAATAAATTTGAATTGAAAAAAAAATTGAATGAATCAATTAATAATGTCCAATCATTTATCAAATTATATCACCAGATTACACTTCTAAACCTATTAACCCTATTAAATCCTATTAAATGTCCTTTACTGAGGGATTCATATTAAAAAAGAAAACACTGACAGAAAACACTGCTGTACAGTTTATTGTGGCTGCCTCCGTTTAACACATTTGACCATTCTGTATAATTTCACACATTTTCACCCAAAATCAGTGCAGAAAATGGCCTATGGGGGAACATAAATAAATAAAAAAAGACACTACATTAGAAGCCTCGTCTTCAGCGAAAATACAAAACTTTTAAAAAATCTGCTCTTGCTATGAACGGTGGGATTTAGTTATGATTACATGAAGCAAGGCAAACTTGATGAAACAAATGGAATTTTTGAGACCGTCAGCAGTCCTAGTCAGTCTTGAAGACGCAGTCCAGGCCCAGTAGTCAATCTTACGAGTGGTCTCCTGTCCAGCGTCAGCTGAGTGAATGCAGTGCTGTATCGTTTAAATGTCAGTGATAGACATCAAACCCAGTTCTTTCGCAGACTCCATCTGCATCATACAGATGTCTCAATCAAGCCAGCAGCTGCGTGGTGTCTTACTGTCAGAGAGGGCCAGGGCTACACTTATACACGCTTCTGTTTAGACACAGGAAGCATACCTGCCATACGCCACATGCTACCTGACCTGCCCGTCTGCTGCCTGTCATTCAGTGCTCGCACGGACCCTCAACACGCTAAAGTAAGCGTCCACACTCTCTCACACACACGCATACCTAGCAAACTCCTCTAACACTTGTAATGCCTTCTGTCTCTACAAAATGCTTCATTTAGAGAAAAAGCCAGAGGCAAAGACATTTTAGTGTTATCAATTAAACACATGTAGCATCAGAGACAAAATAATGGTTTGTTGTGACATATTGCAGATGGTGTGCTTATCACGAAACAGGTGATCACTTCTATGGTTTAACTTATGTTTAAACAAGAATCTTTTTGAAAGAAACGTTTTACCTTGAGTAAAAGTATTTGGTTTTAACAGAACTCAAGTAAAGTACAGATTCCCCAAAATAATACTTAAGAATAGTAGTAAAATACTATTACTCAAATACCTTACACCTCTGTAGTTTAAATTGAACTGACTGATTTTGAGAGATTACTGTTTTTGTTCTTTTCTTTATATTAACTTGGACTGTGTTGATTGTATTGCTTTGGCAATACAAATGTACAAATATTTATCATGCCGATAAAGCACCTAAACTGTGAAACTGTGAACTGTGAGAGAGAGACTCCTTGACCTTCTGATGACACCATTCTTCAGTCTCTCAGGGCACGGTTGGATACTGGCTCCGTGTACAAATACAGGGCCAAACACATGCTATTTCAGCCCAGAGGACAATACAAACACGCCGACGACATACAAATGACCTGCAATCATCTGACTGTGAGTGTACACTTGAACAACATCATACAATGCACTGCAATGCACTACAAGACTGAACATAATAACAACTTAATTCATTAACATGAACACACTCACAAGTAAAAAAAAAAAAACAGCAAAAAGTGACAGCATATCAGTGGGATGCGGTGGCATAGTCTCCTCTCTTTGTCCATGCAAGCCCTTATGGAGGCACTGCTTTCTGTCACGTGACCTTTTGCCAGTATTTTGACCATCAACCATCTCAAATGCACACCATGAAATTGGACCTCATTGAGAACATGATGACTTCAACGGAGACAAAAAGACTGTAAAAATGTATCCAATGGTTTCACTATTGGACAGTGTGATCTTATAAAACACACCATTTACACTTTGCTCTCATATATTGCACATTTCTGTGATGGATTTTCAGTAGCCATTGTACTAGCCATAATAGCCACTGTCTTCAGTGTCACATGATCATTCAGATATTATTCTAATAGGCTGATTTGGTGTTGAAGAAACCTTTCTTATTATTATCAATGTTATTTCTTACTATTATTAATTAATTATAAAATAACTGTACTGCTTAATATTTTTGTGGAAATTTGTCGAAATATTTTGTTTGATATATTACTGACCCACACTTTTGAGTACAGTGGTGTATGCATACAGTACACATTGCACACACAGTTTCATCACCACACTGTACAAACTGTACATACTGATAGGGACCTAGTTTAGTTCCATAAAGCTTGCCTTTTTTCAGGTTGATTAAAGATCCCATGTTGATATCATGCAGAGTCACCCTGAATAGCGGACATAAAGCCAAGCCAGCAGCTCATCAAACGCGCCACACGATTCCCACATTAAAGGTAATGTTTCTGCCACTCCATCTCGCATTGTTTTATTTTGCTCTCTGGCTTTAATGAAAGTGACAGAATTACGCCGCTTTAAAACCGTCTGCTTTATTGTTCTATTTGTTTATCTATTTCTTATTTCCTCGTCTTTTCCCAGCTCGCATCTGTCATTCTTCGGCGCTTTCATTTTATTGGCCGCGCCGTAGAGCGGTATTGTTGATCGCTGCCCATTTTTGGATTAGGAGATTAAGTTATTCATCACTCACCGAGCTCCCTGCTGCGCCACTGCTATCAGGACACCGCCAAATCACAACATCTCAGCCAGCCATTTCAAAACAATTGAATGCACAATAATTTCCCTATTAATACATTTCTCATATTAGAGATTATGCATGAAACATCCACATTATCTGTGGCAGTGTTTTCCTTCTCTCTTTTTTTCCTTGTGTGCCTGTGTTAATGTCTTGCTCCTCTCCAGTAAATCTAATAGACAGGATTGAATAGCTCACGCCAGGATGAAGGGATAGGTTACAGATAGCCTCCTATTTTTTATTTATTCATTTTTCCCCTCTCCCTCCCTCTCCTTCTCTGGTGGAATATGCAGAAGAAAATTAAAGAAAATCGATCATTTTCGAGCAGGGTGGCGGGGACGAGCTGTGACGGTTGCTACGCCAACAGTAACTCAGCCTCTCACAGCTGTCTCGTAGAACTTGTTTTGTCATTTTGCTAGATGAATTTATTTATTTTTCATCTTTTAAGCATTAATTATATATAATTCAAAATTTCACTGATTTTATTCTGAAGTAGGGGGAATTTGTTCAAGTGAAGGTGTGCTACGTCAGCGCAAGCTAGCTCTGAAATTAGTCATACATATTGTAGTTGCACACATTTTTGCATTCAACACACCAAAGACACACAGCAACAAAAGGCATATAAATGAATGTGTCATATATGCACGTATTAGCATGAGAACAGATCATTAAATCCATTGTAGGCAGCCAACCAAAACGCCTCGGCACACCAGCAGCCATTATGTCGTCATCATACTTCAGTGAATCGTGTTTTGCTTTGTACTAAAAATAATCCTCTCATCCACAGCGAGGACAGATATATAATTCAAAATTTCACTGATTTTATTCTGAAGTAGGGGGAATTTGTTCAAGTGAAGGTGTGCTACGTCAGCGCAAGCTAGCTCTGAAATTAGTCATACGTATTGTAGTTGCACACATTTTTGCATTCAACACACCAAAGACACACAGCAATAAAAGGCATATAAATGAATGTGTCATATATGCACGTATTAGCATGAAAACAGATCATTAAATCCATTGTAGGCAGCCAACCAAAACGCCTCGGCACACCAGCAGCCATTATGTCGTCATCATACTTCAGTGAATCGTGTTTTGCTTTGTACTAAAAATAATCCTCTCATCCACAGCGAGGACAGAGGTGGACTCACAACAGGGCTGGTCACAGTTAGAGATCCTCTTCAAACATCAAAGTGTGTTAATCACTTGTGTTAAATGTGCTCGAGCCTGTATAAGGGGTGGAAGTGAGGCTATACTGACATTGCAAGATCTATTATGGCAGGTAAATGTCTCTTAACGGCAGGAAGAGAAGGCGAAATATAGGAAATCAACACAGAGAGCATGTCTTACCGCTATGAATCATCTATGAATCCTGTCTAATTATTAAATTTGACATCTGAACAAACAAACATGTTCACACATTTAACTGAACAGAGACACATGCACACAGAAGATTTCTGTCTGCCTGTCTATCTACAGTCTACATGTCTGTTTACATCTATCTGTATGTCTGTTTGTACCAAAAACAGGATAGCTAAAGGTATACTATAATCACTTGGACGTTTTCATAAATAATTGTAACCTCGGTTGTAATTTAACTCTATAAATTGTATCTTTTCAAGTATAATACATTAAAACACATGATCAGGTTTTATCTGTGAAAATGAAAAGGTAAGCATTATAACACTGACAGTAGTTATCATATATATTTTCATATATATGTGTGTGTGTGTGTGTGTGCGTGTGCGTGTGCGTGTGTGTGTGTGTGTGTGTGCTAATCTAGGAATTCCATTAATGACTTAAATATTCCGGTTGCTTAACAATTCCATTAATGATTCTTTTTGCACTTTTAAGGAAGCACCTGCAAATTTAGTGCCATAGCAACAAATGTCATTAAAACAGCATTAAAAATTGCAACCTGTTCTAAAAAAGAAATGGTTCCAGATATGCAACCCTAGATATAACAGATAACAATAAGCATTATATAGCATTATGAATATTTTAATGAAGCACTAAGTATCTCTGTATTATGCATTACATATAGAAAGAGTTTCATAGAAAGTGTTACTGAACATACTGCTGACTTCATTTGATTAATAGTAATACCATAAACAGACACATGATTTCACAGCGGGCAGAAAAATTAATAAATAAATAAATAAATATCTGTGAGCGAAAGTGTGTTTGTGTGGAGCTATCCAGTTCCCGTCTCAAATGAACATGTGCTCTCTCTGCACAGATGACACTCAAAATGCATTATAACCATTAATGAAAAAGTTAATGGGCCATTTTCTTACATATCAATTTACATTTTACAATTTGGGTACACAAATGATGTCTGCTACGGCGGGTCCTTAATATTTTGCTCAAGGAAACAGTTCTAATGTGTTTTGTGGACATCAAATGTAGTGAATAATGATGCGTCCATCGCATGCAAATAAGATGACAGTTGGAATGGGCTGATCAACAGTGCTCGCATAAAGAGGTTACAGACTGCCGTGTACCGCGCTCAGTTTCAAAAATGTCTTCTACCATATCGCAGTGTGTCCATGTTTGCAAGCAAATACACAAACCAATACGCTCAATTACGATCAGCTCCCTTGTGTGCAACTAGCAAATTATCTATCACAAAGTATCCCAATTGTCACACTCTGCTGTACTGAATTTCATAAAACACGCACATTTAATGCAAGCAGACAGAGGCCTTAGATGTACTGTACATTGTATTAAGATGTTAACTCTTATGCACTGGTTATAAATGCAATTAGAGTCCATACAGACCATTTACTATCCAAAACATTCAATGAGCATTATTTACATTTACATTTAGTCATTTAGCAGACACTTTTATCCAAAGAGACTTACAAATGAGGACAATAAAAGCAGTCAAAACTAACAAAAGAGCAACAATATATAAGTGAAAATGACAAGTCTCGGTTAGCCTAACACAGTACACGTAGCAAGGTGTATATATATATATATATATA